>NC_133336.1:237524331-237723940 GCF_042186555.1 Aquarana catesbeiana
CAACCTCTCAATGACAAACATAGAAGTTTTATTAAATGTGATTATGTGCTGCATCATGTGGTACCTTCAGCCAATGAGGGGGGCTAATCTGAACTGCTGCTCTTCCCTGTAACAGCCAATCAGAAGCCCAACAGGTTGGCCTTGGGCCTAACTGGTGGCCCTTGGACGATGTAGACTGCTCTGATGGGAAAACATGATGGTTGGTGATGTCATATGTCGAGTTTGCAATTTTTGGAAACCACAATGCAGTTGGGGGCTGCGTGTCTGTACAAGCCGACCTCGGGCGAAGCGGAGGAGCTGCAAGAGCTTCAGTGTCAGAAGAACCGTCCAATGCCGAGTGCCGTCTTACTTTACAAACCTCCATCAAAGGATCCTTCCAGCAAAAACTAACATGAGAAGCTTGTGGTTTCTTTTATCTCCCAGGAAATCTTTTGGTGAGATCCCCCGTTATGAGGGGTTCCCACCATCCTTATGCTGAGTTCCAGGGTCTGTACTCCCGCTGTACCCATTATAAAGGGGTTCCCATCATCCCTGTGCTAAATTCCTGGGTCTGTACCTCTGCTATTCCCATTATGAGATGCTCCCACCATCCCTGTGCTGAGTTTCTGGGTCTGTACACCTGCTGTGCCCATCATGATGGGTTCCCACCATCCCTGTGCTGAGTTCCCGGGTCTGTACACCTCCTGTGCCCATCATGATGGGTTCCCACCATCCATGTGCTGAGTTCCTGGGTCTGTACACCTGCTGTGCCCATTATGAGATGTTCCCACCACCCCTGTACTGAGTTCCCAGGTCTGTACACCTGCTGCGCCCATTATGAGGAGTTTCCACCATCCCTGTGCTGAGTTCCTGGGTCTGTACACTTGCTGTGCCCATTATGAGGGGTTCCCACCATCCCTGTGCTGAGTTCCTAGGTCTGTACACCTGCTGTGCCCATTATGAGGAGTTTCCACCATCCCTGTGCTGAGTTCCTAGGTCTGTACACTTGCTGTGCCCATTATGAGGGGTTCCCACCATCCCTGTGCTGAGTTCCTAGGTCTGTACACTTGCTGTGCCCATTATGAGGCGTTCCCACCATGTATATAGCTACCAGTGGGGCTACAAGTCAAAGCATGGCCTGTAGAAATTGTAGACCGCTACTGGGGGACGACAAGTCCAAGCATTGTATTTTGAGACTTGTGGCTCTTTAGTCGCATAACAACGTACATCAGTCAGGCTGGGACTAGTCCCCTAGTCTTGTTAGATGCAGGAAATGCAAGCCTTGCAGTCCCCCAAGTCAGATAACAGTGTGCACCAGTTATGCTGGGACTTGTAGTCCTCCAGTTTTAAAATACACAGTGGAATCTCACTTCCTGCATTGGGACTAAGAGTCGTCTGGTTACACGATAGACAGGCCATGCTGGAACTTGTAGTTTCCCACTACCTGGAATGGCAGCCATACCATAGACTGCCTTCACCCCCTCCCCAGTCTGACCTCCATATATTTCCATTTACGTCAATGACTTAATACGCTGAACACAATCCTGTTCAGTTTCCAATCTTCCAGATTTTATTAAATTTTTTTTTCATTACACAACTTCGAGGAATTTTTTTTTTTTTTTCCTCTTCCACATTTTTCTGTTTAATGAACTTGCACACCTTCACCAGTCAAGGTCACAGCGGATAAGGCAGCAGGCTGGCCTTTTAGTTAAGTGAAAGGCAGGAAAGGAAAAGTGAAAGGTATGTATAGTCAATAGGTGTCATTTGTTTCCACTGGAATCAAAGTGAAATTTCCAGTTTGGAGCCCTGAGGTCATTTAATAGTCACTTAATTTCTCGTTTACCAGAATCTCCGGTTTGGAAGATTATTCTGTTTTATTGTCAGTTCTCGGCTACAGTGTTACAAAAAAAACTTTTTCATCTGCGGATACAATTCAGAGGTCATTACATTTTCCCCCTTTTTTTTTTTTTTTTTTGTATATGTTTTTTTTCCCCTTTTTTTTAAAATTTTTTTTTCTCCCCTTTATTTTATTTTTTTCTTTTCCTTTATTTATAACATCACCAGAAAAAAAAACAAACAAAAGACCAAGGTCATTATTATACCCTAATTAAATGTAACCAATGCCAGGACAAGGTCATCCAGCGCCCAAACCGTGCCACTCCCCACCCCACTTTCCCTTAGGGTTAGCATTGATGTCGCTGTCACTACTCTAGTCAGCCTTGTAACAGAAGAAACTGGCACAGGGCGCCCTCATCTCTGCAATAAACCATTGCACCCAGGTCAGACGACCCTTCTGCCCAGCCCTTGTCCCGGCCCTGACTGCAACACGGGAAATGTATCTCTATATTTAACCCATTGACCCTCAGTTGCTTTTTTCAGAGCCGGAGCATCTTTGTGGTACCCTTGCGTCAATTGTTTTCTAGTGGTGCTCTCTCCCACTGTCTTGTCCCAGGCCTAGGTGAGGAAGACGTTCCTTTTGGCCACCCACAGCCTCAGGGGAAATGTGTTAAACGTCTCAGGAGGTTTAAAGGACCAGTCTTCCCGCAGTCTTAATCTTGCGTGTTTGCAGTAAGGGGGCCCGGCTGTGAGACATCAGAAGATGACAGCCGGGAATACAAGATGGTGGCATGGAAAATCAGTCATGTATGAAGAAGACCGGGTTGGACTTGATTGGCTTGTAAGTTGGTATTTCAATGCTCAACATCAAGATTCCTATTATATTAAATGGTGGCCATTCACCCCAGAGCATCTTGAAGCTTGTCACTGTACACAATCTTCTTTAAGGCCGTGTGTTTTTACTATAGACCAGTGGTCTCCAAACTGTGGCCCTTTGCTTGATTGGATCTGGTCCTTGGAGCCCTGTTCTTCCCACTGACATCAAAGATGAAGCATCATTCCTTCCACTGACACCAACAGTAGGGCACTATTCCATCCACTGACACCGACGGGGCACTGTACCTCCCACGGTCACTGACAACGGGGCACTGTATGAGCAAAGCAAAAACGCCAAAATCTACTAAAAAACACTTACGCTCAAATGTGAAAGGAGGGCTTAAGTCAGCAGCTACAGTGCTTAGAGACCTTTAGATTTCCCATAGCCGGGTGAAGTTCCTCTTTAATCCATTTACCGTAATCAGTATTTTAAAATTTATTAGGTTTCCGCCCCTTTTCTGTATACTAAGTAGGAACAACATCGCTTAGAATGATAAACTTATCAGTCTCCCTATTAAACCACTTACCCATACTCGACACCAGCCCTATAAAAAATACTTTTTCATCGGCGGCTACAATTCAGAGATCATAAAATATTTTCCTCCCTTTTAAGCTAATATTTATTTAAGAAAATATGCAAACATGGTAATCCAGTGAGGAGTTCGGGATGACTGATATGGATTTTGTAGGGTGAAGGCAATAAAGACATCGATTGGAATGTTGAAAAATATATAAAGTTGACAACTTTGACCAACTTCTTGAAAACAATCAAAATAAGGTCAAGTGATTTCTAATGGGCAATGAGCTTATCGGCTCTCATGGAGTTCGGTTTACAGAGAACTATGCCGATTCACCATCGTTGGATGTTTGCAGCAAACTGTCAACTTGCTCTTTGGGTGAACTAGTAAAAGGGCCCTTTGAACCCCTTACCAACCCAGTGGTTCTACTGCCAAACCCTTAGTAGTGAAGGTCCACTCCCTGAAGAATGAGCCAGTAGACAAGCATTGACATGGTGCAAGGCCTTATGGTACTCATGTTGTAGATACCCTTTTTTGGCTTTTCCTAGGTATTATTTGGATTTGGGCCAGCATGAGAGGGCTGATGGCCCGTGCTACTTTCTCTGAGAAAACTGACTGCTAGGGGATCCAAAACACCCCTAGTCACTTCTAGCCGGTGAACTAGGGTGAATAATCTGTTCTGTGAAACAGGTTGGCCAAGCCAAGGGAAGCCCAGAAGACCTCTGAGGATATTTTTTCAAATGCTCTCCATCTGTCCTTTGAACCCGTTACCAACTCAGCGGCCCTCCTTTTGCCAAACCATTGAACCCCTTACCAACTCAATGGTCCTCCTATTGCCAAACCTTTAGTACTGAAGGTCCACTCCCCAAATACTGGGCCAGTAAGCAAGCATTGATAACATGGTGCAAGGCCTTGTGGAGCTCATTATGATGTAGATAACTTTTTTTGGCTTTTTCTAGGTTTTATTTGGACATGGGCCAACATGGGAGGGCTGATGGCCAGTGCTACTTTCTGGGAGAAAACTGACTGCTAGGGGATCCAAAACACCCCTAGTCACTTCTAGCCGGTGAACTAGGGTGAATAATCTGTTCTGTGAAACAGGTTGGCCAAGCCAAGGGAAGCCCAGAAGACCTCTGAGGATATTTTTTCAAATGCTCTCCATCTGTCCTTTGAACCCGTTACCAACTCAGCGGCCCTCCTTTTGCCAAACCATTGAACCCCTTACCAACTCAATGGTCCTCCTATTGCCAAACCTTTAGTACTGAAGGTCCACTCCCCAAATACTGAGCCAGTAAGCAAGCATTGATAACATGGTGCAAGGCCTTGTGGAGCTCATTATGATGTAGATAACTTTTTTTGGCTTTTTCTAGGTTTTATTTGGACATGGGCCAACATGGGAGGGCTGATGGCCAGTGCTACTTTCTGGGAGAAAACTGACTGCTAGGGCATCCAAAAGACCCATATTCACTTCCAGCCAGTGAACTGGGGCAAATAGTCTGCTCCGTATAGCAGGTCGGCCAAGCCAGGGGAGGCCTAGAAGACCTTTCAGGGGATATTTTTTTAAATTCTCTTCATCTGTCCTTTGAACCCCTTACCAACTTAGAGGTCTTCCTACAGCCAAACCTTTAAACCCCTTATTAACTCAGCAGTCCTCCTACTGCCAAATCTTTGAACCCCCACCAAATTAAAGGTCTTCCTACTGCCAAACCTTTAGTAGTGAGGGTCCTTTCCCCAAATACTGAGCCAGTAGGCAAGCATTGATAACATGGTGCAAGGCCTTATGGGGGTCATTATGATGTACTGTAGATAACCTTTTTTTGGCTTCTCCTATGCTTT
This sequence comes from Aquarana catesbeiana, assembly GCF_042186555.1. Lineage (NCBI taxonomy): Eukaryota > Metazoa > Chordata > Amphibia > Anura > Ranidae > Aquarana > Aquarana catesbeiana. Next base: position 237,529,377 of record NC_133336.1, read on the forward strand.
GTTCGGATTTGGGCCATCATGAAGGGGCTAATTGCCAGTGCTACTTTCTGGGAGAAGACTTGACTGCTAGGGGATCCAAAAGACCCCTATTCACTTCCAGCCGGGTCCATGTAGCAGTTTGGCCAAGCCAAGGGAGGCCCAGAAGACCTTTCAGAGGATATTTTTTTTTCAATTCAAATCTTTTGCACAATGTTTTCAGTTTTTCTTTTCATTTTGGAGATATCTGGTGCTTAGTTAAGACAGGTTAGTGTGCTGGAAGATTCTTGCAACATATGCTTTGAGAGGCTGCTTATTGGTTCTCTAGCCAGTTATCACACGTAAATCTGGTGCTTTTCCAGACCATACTGGTGGGGTGAAGAACGACGAACCACCCCAAACCCCCATTGAGATGAGGTTTTTTTCCCACATTTTTTTTAACTAGCACCAGAGATTTCTCAACAGGGCATAATCGCTTGATAAGATGGTACATGTATATTCCATGGTGGACCGTATGACCACCATTTTGCTGTTTATGGCAAGTTTGAATAACATCAGGTAAAGAACATATTAAGTAGGTTTAAAAAAACAAAAAAAACAAAAAAACAGATCAAATAAATGTACCCAGTACCATCCAAGCTCTCCATTTTGGGTGATATTATTTTTATTAATATTATTATGTATTAATAATAATTGTAATATTTTTTTGTTATAAATGTATTTGGAAAAGGTTAGAACCACAGTTATGGTTTTTTATTGCTGGACAAGTCCCTGTTGGTTAGACATCCAGTCCTAGTGACCACACAGGAAGTAAATGGAAATAGGATACAATGCAATAATAAAAAAAAGAAAAAAAAAAAGACAGTTCCTTAGTTAAGGTGAAAAAATAAAAAAATTTTTTTTTGACCAGAGTTGGCCTTGAGCCAAGAAAAAGTACGGTACATGGAAAATGAAAAGTCGTTTTTTTTTTTGCCCATTAACATCATAAAGACTTCCTCAAAAATGTTGCCAATAACTGATTCCTTCCTTAGTCTGTAAAATACCCTTTTTTCCAACTTTTGATTTTTGGTTTTAGAGTAGGCCTGAAGTTTTTATTTCAGCAATCTCCAAAATAAGCCTCTAAGTGATGAACAGGGGAAAAATAAGGATCGCTATTGCTTAAAAAAATCAAATAAAAAAAAAAAAAGAAAACATTATAAAAAAAGTTTTTTTTTTTTGTTTTTTTTTCTTTTTGCAGAAACAGTGGCATTCTTAGCCCCTCTCCCCTCCCCCCTCACATGCCTCTTCTGACATCCTCTGTCTGCACTGTGACCGCACAGAAGTCTCATACAGCCACAGAGCTGAAGAGCCAACGCATGGAGATGACATGAGCTGTCAGAGAGGAAGAGGCATCCCTGTCTGGGTCACGCGGTGTACAGTCTACTCATTTTAAATGTAAACTTATTTGCATAGCTGGGAAATATCAATATAACCCGACCGTGAGATACAGCATTCCACCTGCTGTACCTATATGGCCAAGGGGGAAGATGATGGTTGCGTCCTTCACAATGATAGTTAGAAGGCCAATACCCTACATTCTCTACTGTCTTACTGTGTGCAAGTAATTGTATTCCTGATTACAGAAGGAGGGGCGGGGGGTTGGAAAATGATTTAAGCCTAAAGTGGTGTTTGGTTTCTTTTTCTTTTGTTTTTTCAGGTACAGTTTTTGCTTTTTGGAAAGATGATTTCAGTTTTTGATACAGTTTTTAGTTTTAGAAGAGAGTATGTTTTAGTTCGGGAGATGGGGTTTTGGCTTTGGATACAGTTCGTTTTGGATATATGTTTTTGTGTTTCATTTCAATTGATATGCTTAGTTTTAGATATAGTTTTCAGTTTTTGATACAGGTTTTAGTTTTGGATATATGGGATAGGGGGTTTTAGTTTGGTATAGGGGGTTTTAGTTTGGGATAGGGGGTTTTAGTTTTGGATAGGGGGTTTTAGTTTTGGATAGGGGGTTTTAGTTTTGGATAGGGGGTTTTAGTTTGGGATAGGGGGTTTTAGTTTGGGATAGGGGGTTTTAGTTTGGGATAGGAGGTTTTAGTTTGGCATAGGAGGTTTTACTTTGGTATAGGGGGGGGGGTTAGTTTGGGATAGGAGGTTTTAGTTTGGGATAGGAGGGTTGAGTTTGGGATAGGGGTCTTAGATTTGAATAGGTAGCTTTAGTTTTGCAATAGGTGGGTTTTAGTTTTGAATCACTTATTTGCATAGCTGGGAAATATCAATATAACCCGACCGTGAGATACAGCATTCCACCTGCTGTACCTATATGGCCAAGGGGGAAGATGATGGTTGCGTCCTTCACAATGATAGTTGGAAGGCCAATACCCTACATTCTCTACTGTGTTACTGTGTGCAAGTAATTGTATTCCTGATTACAGAAGGAGGGGCGGGGGGGTTGGAAAATGATTTAAGCCTAAAGTGGTGTTTGGTTTCTTTTTCTTTTGTTTTTTCAGGTACAGTTTTTGCTTTTTGGAAAGATGATTTCAGTTTTTGATACAGTTTTTAGTTTTAGAAGAGATGGTTTTAGTTCGGGAGATGGTGTTTTGGCTTTGGATACAGTTCGTTTTGGATATATGTTTTTGTATTTCATTTAAATTGATATGCTTAGTTTTAGATATAGTTTTCAGTTTTTGATACAGGTTTTAGTTTTGGATATATGGGATAGGAGGTTTTAGTTTGGGATAGAGGGTTTTAGTTTGGGATAGGAGGTTTTTAGTTTGGGATAGGAGGTTTTTAGTTTGGGATAGGAGGTTTTTAGTTTGGGATAGGAGGTTTTACTTTGGTATAGGGGGGGTTAGTTTGGGATAGGAGGTTTTAGTTTGGGATAGGAGGGTTGAGTTTGGGATAGGGGTCTTAGATTTGAATAGGTAGCTTTAGTTTTGCAGTAGGTGGGTTTTAGTTTTGAATCACCGTTTTTTTTGGCTTTGGATACACTTTTTTTAGTTTTGGATGTTTTTCGTATTATTGCAGTGTTTTGTATTGGATAGATGGGTCTTAGTTCAAATTTTTTTTGTTTATTTTCCACTTTCTACATGGAGCAATATCAAGATATATCCACAACTTAAAGACAAACTGCCCCCAAGAAGGAAAGTTACATTAGTTTGTATCCCCCCTCCCCCCCCCCCCCCCCCCCGCTATAATAATTGGCACTTTTTGGGAGAGCAGGTACCTAGTTTTGACCCACTTCTGGTTGGATAGCCACGAGTGGAATTTTGGCCCTCCCCCTTCCCCCACAGACACATCACAGGTCCCAGGAGACTGCGGGACCATTTGCAAAGTGCAGCACGGTTTGCATATACACAGTGGGAAACTAGCTGTGAAGCCTCCAGGCTTCACTGCCGGCTTCCCTTAGTTAAGATGCCGGCGCTTGGACCCGAATCCAACTGAAGAACTGGCTCGGGTGAGGACAGTGCTGGATCCCTGGACAGGTAAGCGTCCTTATATTAAAAGTCAACAGATACAGCTGACTTTTAACTTTTTTTTGAGGGGGGGAGACTGGAGGTCCTCTTTAAATCTCAATTGCTATTGCATTCTGGTACTTAACCATTCTTTGATAGACTGTTAGTATTGATAGAGCGTTTCATTTTGGATTGATGTTTTTGAAAATGAAACACTGATCCAAAATCAATCAATATGTTTATTTTTAGATACGGTTTTCAGTTCTTGATGAAGTTTTTAGTTTGGGATAAATGGTTTTAATATTGGTGCAGTGTTTTTCCTTTTGGATTTATTTTTTTGAGATTGGATACCGTGCTTAATTTCAATTGATACGTTTAGTTTCGGAAAGGTGTTTTTAGTTTTGGATCACTCGCAGCACAAGTAAAACATGTGCGTTGACATTCCATGCATTTTTTCTTTTTTACAGAAATGTGCATTTTCTTAACACTTTGCAGTGCATTTATATGTCTTTTGTTCTTTTATTGAGACTCAACCACATGAGATCTTTTTTTTTTCTTTTCCTATTGCACAATGCGATAAAATCTATCAATTTTTTCAGCATGTGCCAAAGCAGGGTATTGGTATAAACTGGCACCATTGAAAACCTGACTATTTGCCTTGATCTTGCACTGGGACTGTGTTGAGCACGAATGTAGTTGGTGTGAACAAACCCCAAAGTTAATACGTTATGTGCCCACATAGGTGGTTAACATTATTGAAGACCTCCATAGTCACCAGAGTCAAAGCATACCCAGGGTTGTGGACTTCCTACACAGGGTGTGTCGGAGGTGCTTGGGCACACCATAATCGCCCCGTGCGGAGCTCCCCTGCTTCCTGTCTCCCCCCCTGCAGTGCTGCCAGCTTCTCTCCCCTCAGGAGTGGGGAAGGTTCTGGTAAATATTTAATTAACTGGCCCCTTCCTTTTCTGAATGAACACAGTGAGTGATCTGTACCGATTGCTCCTGTCTTCATTCTTAACTGAAGCATAGTAAACTATGTTTACTGCAGGCTGCAGAAAAAGGGACTGGGGAAATCTCTGTCCTCAGTTTCTTTCTCTGTCTCAAAAGTGAGACATCAGGAGTCTGTTTAGACCCTTGATATTTCACCAAAGCCCCATAAACGGGCTCCTAAAAAAAGTAAAAAAAAAAAAAAAATTATATTGTGAAAATAATAATAATTAAAAAAAATGTAAAAAAATAATAATTAAACTGACACCGTCCACTGCCCTACTGACACCAATCTTTGCTCTACTGACACCATCCACTGCTCTGCATGTGTGTGCACACCAATGATTGGCCCGTTGCTGTCATATGGAATGACCCATATGCTCCACCATATGGGTCATTCCATATGAGTGGAAGAAATTAGTATATACTGCTGATGGAGGTCTTGAAGCAATCCTGTTGCTTTGCCCTTAATGGCCATGCTGGCTATAGACCTAGTGTAAATGTTGTGTTCCCTGGCATAACCCAACAGCCCAGTTAGATCCTACAGAGTAGAACAGTGTTTCTCAACCTTTTTTTTCCAGTCAAGTCACCCTTTAACATTATAGACCATTTCAAGGCACCCTTTAAAATTTTTGCACAGTCTCGAGGCACCCCATTCCAAAATACTAAAAAAAAACCTATTCTAATAGCTTGACATAATGCAACAACATCCACATGTAGGACACCCAACGTTGGAGGGAATTTATTCTTCCAAAGCAAATTTTTTTTTTTTTTTTAAGCCTGTGGTGTGTGAACACACTCAGACACCACCCGGTGCAAAAAAGTGAAACACAAAATATGCACAGGGTGTGCACATAGTCCACCTCCGAAGAGAAAGCCCTGATACCCAGTGCGTTGGGCTCCAGACGGGGACTGGGGTACTTTACATGGTCCATCAGGCCGAAACCAGATGGACCCCTTTCGCTGGGAGGTCTGCCGAAACAGACCAACCCAAGTACTTGGTGGGGCTCCCCTGAAGGGAGACCCCATGAGAGAGGGCGAACCAAGCCAGAAGGCCATGTCCACCCCCTCCCAAGACGTTCAGGGCAGGCCCGAGGACCTACACCCTACCAGTCAAACGTGAAAAAGTGTACATCAACAAAAGAAGGGGAAAGTGACACAAGAAACACACAAATAAATAAATAAGGGGGGGTGGAGGAAGTAGAGAGGAGAAGTGAAAGGTGCCACTGTGCATTACAATGGCTGGCCCTTGGGCCAGGAACAAAAAATTCCTCTGGTCCTAGGCAAAAGGCTCGGCCCTAGAGGCAGGTGCGGAAAAAGTGTGTATGGTGCAGTGACCTCTGTGCCAGTAAAACTCAAAGTGGGACACTAACACAGTGAGAGTTACGGCACCCCTGGACTGCCACTCCAGGGGCACATACACCACGGGCTTCTTTCGGGGCCTGGCCTTGGGCCAGACCAGTGCAGCCCCATCCCTACCAGGAGGCGTCAGAATTTAAACAGCTTAGGGAGAGCCTCGCCTGCAACTGGGAACAAGCCTTTTGTAAGGCCAGATTCACCCCAGGAGGAAAAAGGCCCTCCCCTTACCATCCTCATTCCTTACCAATTACATCAGAAGGGATACTCGCCAGAACGCCTATCCAGTCTTTATCAACCTTTTCAACACAGGGGAACCCTTGAAAAAAACGTTCCGGTCTCAGGGAACCCCTTCTAAAAATGTCTACAACTCATGATACATTAGTGTGATGGTCAGAAGGAAGAATGCTCTTTACACGTGTAGTCATTGGGAAGAATCCTAAAAGAATAGCTAAAAAGATCAATGATGTCAGTGGGAACTTATCTAATCGGCAAATATTTCACATTATTCAAGGAACCCCAAGAAACCTCTGGAGGAACCCTAGACTTCTATGGAACCCTGGTTGAGAGACCCTGATTTCCCTTCCAAAAACTGATAAGAACAGATACTACACTTGATCTTAGCTAAAAGGCCAAGAAGCAAATTCTTCCAAAGCAAATACACTATTGCACACTGGTACTGACTAGTATTCCAATGTTTCTCTTCTCCCTCAATTTGTCACCATCAGTCAGCTAATGCCACCCCAGTGCTTAGGAAGAGGGCACAGAAGGGTCAAACAAGGATGTTGTGGAGGCAACAGACATCCTCCTTATCAACTGATGACGTCATTGGTTATTAGGATGCCAGTGTCTAGAAAGTCGTCATAGTGCGTAATGAAAACCCGTGGCTTTGTGTAACTAAAAGGCAAGCTTGATCCACCTGCTGGCTTGTATACAATTTTTGATGCATTTTGCCAAGGCACCCCTGAAGAAACCTCAAGGAACCCCAGGGTGCCTGGGCACCCTGGTTAAAAAAGGCTGGAGTAGAAGACACCCCATCGATTTTGGCTTATCTTTGTTGAAGCCCCAGCAATCAGATACAGTTTTTAAGGTTGACACGTCATGGAATGGGGAGCAGTGGCGTCTGCTCTTGCCGCAGAAATGGCCATATCATCCTAACTGTCCAAAAATGGGGACTTTTTACCATTGCTTTCTGGGTTTTCAATGCTTAGTAGGCGTCTTCTAGGTCACCCACAGATACCTCTTCCTGCTAGAAAAAAAAAACTTTCCACTCTTCATGTGTTCGTTACACAAGATGAAATGTCTTCATTGTGTCCTGGCAGAACGCTAGAACTGCTTTAAAGAGGAAAAAAAAAAAAAAAAAAGGTCCTTTATGTTTCTCACATAACCCGGTTTGTTTTGTTCAAAGAACAGGAAGAGATGTGCAATTCTTTATTCTTCTAAACTCCCCTTCCACCCCCTACATTACTGTACACACCCTGGTGTAACCAGCTGAGGACAATGCAGAAGACGCTTCTCTACCAAAGACCGTGAGCAGTGCAGATCTCCGCCAAATATCATTGTAAATAATTGTGTGTTTGTAAAAAAAGACATCTATCGGTGTGATGTAGTATTTGATCAATGCATTCAGCTGCAGGAAATAAAACACCTGAGTATCTTGTGTGTAATCGTTTACTATCTAATATAGATGGCAATAGGATTTTATATGATGGGAAAATACTCCCTTTGCGCTGACTGTACTGACCACAGATGTAACGGGACACTATGCTGACCACCAGTGTAAGAGGGCACTACAATGACCACCAATGGAAGAGGGCACTATACTGGCCACCAATGTAAGAGGGCGCTAAACTGGCCACCAATGCAAGAGGGCACTATACTTGCCACGGATGTAAGAGGGCACTATACTGGCCACCAGTGCAGGAGGGCGCTATACTGGCCACCAGTGCAGGAGGGCGCTATACTGGCCACCAGTGCAGGAGGGCGCTATACTGGCCGCCAGTGCAGGAGGGCGCTATACTGGCCGCCAGTGCAGGAGGGCGCTATACTGGCCGCCAGTGCAGGAGGGCGCTATACTGGCCGCCAGTGCAGGAGGGCGCTATACTGGCCGCCAGTGCAGGAGGGCGCTATACTGGCCGCCAGTGCAGGAGGGCGCTATACTGGCCGCCAGTGCAAGAGGGCACTAAACTTGCCGCCAGTGCAAGAGGGCGCTATACCAGCCACCAGTGGCAGCAAGCAGCCAAGTAGTGCTTAAAAAACAAAAAAAAAAACCTCCTCTCATTGAAATCCATGCATCCGGGGGGGGGGGGGGGGCGGGGGCCGCCGTAATGTATATAACTTTTGAACTACAAGCACTGTAGCCTATGCTACTACCGTTTTTCCTGGGGACAGTTCCTGTTTTTTAGGGGTCTGTCCACGGGAAAACGGGACAAATAGTAAACGTGTTTCTGAACTACAAGCACTGTACTGGCCACCAGTGTAAGAGGGCACTATACTGGCCACCAGTGACAGCTGTTGGTCAAAACAAAAATTTTTTGGGGGGTGGCCCCCAGGCACCTTGATTGGGGCAGGCGGTCCTAATGGACGGGCCACCAAAGTAAGAGGGCACTATACTTGCCACCAATGTAAGGGGGCACTATACTGGCCACCAATGTAAGAGGAACTATACTGGCCACCAATGTAAGGGGGGCACTATACTGGCCACCAATGTAAGGGGGGCACTATACTGGCCACCAATTTAAGGGGGCACGATACAGACTGCCAATGTAAGGGGGCACTATACTGGCCACCAATGTAAGGGGGCACTATACTGGCCACCAATGTAAGGGGGCACTATACTGGCCACCAATGTAAGGGGAACTATACTAACCATCAATGTAAGAGGAACTATACTGGCCACCAATGTAAGGGGGGCACTATACTGGCCACCAATGTAAGGGGGCACTATACAGACTGCCAATGTAAGGGGGCACTATACTGGCCACCAATGGAAGGGGGGCACTATACTGGCCACCAATGTAAGGGGAACTATACTAACCATCAATGTAAGAGGAACTATACTGGCCACCAATGTAAGGGGGCACTATACTGGCCACCAATGTAAGGGGGGCACTATACTGGCCACCAATTTAAGGGGGCACTATACTGGCCACCAATGTAAGGGGGCACTATACTGGCCACCAATGTAAGGGGGCACTATACTGGCCACCAATGTAAGGGGGCACTATACTGGCCACCAATGTACGGGGGCACTATACTGGCCACCAATGTAAGGGGAACTATACTAACCATCAATGTAAGAGGAACTATACTGGCCACCAATGTAAGGGGGGCACTATACTGGCCACCAATGTAAGGGGGCACTATACAGACTGCCAATGTAAGAGGGCACTTTATTAACCACCAATGTAAGAGAGCACTATACAGACCGCCCGCCACTGTAAGGGGTCACTACATTGGCCACTGATGTAAGAGGACACAATGTTTCATTATAATTACTGCAGATAGTTTTGTTGTATAAAGCAGCCCTGGGTCTCCTCTACGCAGAGTATACCACATTCCTTTTTTTTTTTTTTTTTTTTTTTGTGCTTATTGCTCACACTAGTGTACTCTGTACATATAGTACTTATTAACAGACAACCCCCGAGACCTTATTAACAGATTATCCCTGAGTCCTGACAGTTATTTCAAGTACTAAGGTACGACATTGCCTCCAGGGACATAGCCAGGAACGTTCATTTTCCGGGGACAGACCAATGAAAACAAGGACAGCCCCCGGTGGAAAATAGTAACCAAACTGTACTGTATGTACCTCCTGAACTACAAGCGCTGTACTCAGGTATGCCAATGCCTTTAGGGACATAGCTGGGGACAAGCATTTCTTGGGAACAGACCTCTTAAAATGGGGATAAATGGTAATCCTACTGTTCTGTACTTAAACTTCCGGGAAAAAAGGGAAGAATGGTAACTGTACTGTATGTTGCTCCTGAACACCAAGCACTGTATGACATGGCCTCCGGCAACATAACCGGAGACGCTTGTTTCTAGGGGACCATCCCTTTAAATAGGAACTGTCTTTGCAAAAGGGGGACGAATGGTAATCCTACAGTACTGTTTGTAATTCCTGAACTACAAATACTGTACTCAGGTATGACATTGCCTCCAGGGACATAGCCGGGTTGCTCGTTTTTCTGAGGACAGACCCCTATATAAATGAGGACTGTCCCCAGAAAATGAGGATGAATGATGAATGTGCTGTATGTAATTCATGAGCTACAAATACTCTACTCAGGTATGCCTTTGCCTCCAGGGACATAGCTAGGGATGATTGTTTTCTGGGGACAGAACCCTAAAAAAAAAAAAAAAAAAAAAAAAACGGGACTGTCCCGGGGAAAACGGGACAAATGGTAGCAGTACTGTACTGTATGTAACTTCTGAACTACAAGCACTCTACTCCAGTATACTATTGCCTGTACTGTATGTAACTTCTGAACTACAAGCACTCTACTCCGGTATACTATTGCCTCCGGGGACATAGCCAGGGATGCTTGTTTTATGGGGACAGACCCCTAAAAAAAAAACGGGACTGTCCCGGGGAAAATTATTATACGAGATTATTATACGAGATGGGAAATGGGACAAATGGTAGCAGTACTCTACTGTATGTAACTTCTGAACTACAAGCACTCTACTCCGGTATACTATTGCCTCCGGGGACATAGCCAGGGATGCTTGTTTTTTTGGGGACAGACCCCTGAAAATAACGGAACTGTCCCGGGGAGAACAGGACAAATGGTAGCCGCACTGTACTCAGGTATGCCATTGCCTCCAGGGAACTTAGCCAGGCATGCTCGTTTCCTGGGAACAGACTCCTAAAAAAAACAGGGACTCTCCCCAGAAAACGGGACGAATGGTGACCATATTGTACATTATATAACTCCTAACTTCCAAGCACTGTAGATTCTGGTGAGGCTGGGACAGATCGGTTCTCCATTGATGGGAAGCAGCGATATCTCTGCAGTCAGGAGCCGGTTTTGTAGACTTGTCCTCATCCTGGATTTAGCAGGGAGCCAGGATGGACTGTCTGTGCTGGGAAAGTGCTTATTTACTGCGGGCAGAGCTCGCCTGACTCACACCTATAATTATTATATCTCTGCGAGTTTTCTAAACATGCCGCATGATGTCAGCTTCCCAGCCGGCTGACCTCCTTTTTCTTACACTGCCAAGCTGAGGCTGGGTTTGACTTTTTCAGACCACCGCAGAGATGTGCCAGCTCCCTGTGTCCATGAGCAAGGGATTATGGGTAAGAATGCAGAGGTAGCAGCCATGATGGCTTGGCAGGCTTTAAGGCTGTGGAGTCTGGGGGGAACCTGAAGAGCGCTCAAAGAGGGTGCGTCTTTATAAGGCATTAAAGCTAAAGTCTGGGATAAGGAAATAATGTCTATATATATATTCATCATGTGTATTCTTCCTGGAATCTCAGTGCTTTTTGTGTATTTCCTCCATATCTGTGCAGTAATCCAGTGTGAGACTTTCTTCCTTTTAATAAAGACCACTCACTGCTGCTCTCTCTCCTTGTGCAGGGTGACTGGTCTTGTCTCCACCCCCTCCTGTAGATTTCTGCAGGCAGCCTGTAGTGGGTGGGGCCTGATGGGCCCCTCCTACAGCTCTGCTCTCTCCTTATGCAGGGTGAGTAGTCTTGCCTCCGCCCTCTCCTTTTATTTTTTTTATAGTGGGTGGAGCCTGCTGGGCACCTCCTACAGCTCTGCTCTTTCCTTGTACAGGGTGACTGGCCTCATCTCTGCCCCCTCCTTTAGTTTTCTATAGTGGGTGGAGCCTATTGGGTCCCTCCTACAGCTCTGCTCTCTCTCTCCTTGTGCAGGGTGAGTGGTCTTGTCTCCACCCCCTCCTTTTAGTTTTCTATAGTGGGTGGAGCCTGCTGGGCCCCTCCTACAGCTCTGCTCTCTCTCCTTGTGCAGGTTAGATGGTCTTGTCTCCGCCCCCCCCTTTTAGTTTTCTATTTTGGGTGGAGCTGCTGGGCCCCTCCCACAGCTCTGCTCTCTCTCCTTGTGCAGGTTAGATGGTCTTGTCTCCGCCCCCCCCCCCCCCTTTTAGTTTTCTATTTTGGGTGGAGCTGCTGGGCCCCTCCCACAGCTCTGCTCTGTGAGAATGGATTGCAAATGAAGATTTTTAAAGTGCATGCAAATGGAAAACCTTTTTTGTGTTGGGCTGCTTTTACCCTGATGTTTTTTTCTTCTGTTTTTGGGTTAAAAAAAAAACGCAGAAAAAAATGCATGACCATTAAAGTGATACTAAAGTCTCCTTTTATTTTTTATTTTTTTACTATCGAGCCTGTTTTTACACAGAGCAGCCCGGATCCTCCTCTTCTCGGGTCCCTCTTGGGCACTCCTCCCTCCTGCTGAGTACCCCCACAGCAAGCAGCTTGCTATGGGCGGCACCCAAGCTGCAGCAACCTATGTCCATTCAGACACAGAGCCGTGGCCCGGCCCCACCCCCTCTCTCTCCTCATTGGCTCACTGACTTTGAGTGACAGCAGCGGGAGCCAATGGCGCTTCGCTGCTGTCTCAGCCAATAAGGAGGGAGAGATTCCCGGACAGCTGAGTCTCTCTTGTGGAACATTACTGGATCAAGATGGGGCTCGGGTAAGTATTTAGGGGGCTGAGTGGGGAGCTGCACACAAAAGGCTTTTTATCTTAATGCATAGAATAAACCTTATGCCTTTTACAACCATTTTTTTTTAATCCTATGGAACTCTTCACGCTGGTCAATTGAGGTGTCAGTTGCATTTTCAAAGTCCTGACTGCTGTATTTTTGGTTCAGTAAACATAAAACGCACCAAAAATGCCCCTCCGCATGGAAATGAATGAAAATCGCATCAAAAACGCGGTGAAAACGCACCAGGGGTTGCATTTCTGGTGCTGTTTTTTTAAGTCGCCTGTCCTTTTTTGCGCAGGTGCAAAACGCACTGGAAACGTGGCAAAAAGGCATATGTGTTTTTTACTGCGTTTTTTTGCAATGGATCAGTGTGACAGCAGCCGAAATTTGTGAATTCATCCCTCTTTTTTTGTCAGTTTGTGACCGTTGTCACTGAGGCAGGAAGTGATGAGAAATCCAAATTGTTACAGTTGTCACCAGAAAAAGAGGTAAGAGGAAATAATCCATCAGGGGCGAATGTTTTCTGAGAGCAACTGGCTGTGGTGGGAGAACCCTTCATTTCATCTCATTTCCTGTTGTGTTTCTAGGATAGAGAGTGAAAGGAGATCTCCACTTGGGAGATGGGACGTGGGATACAGACTGTGCAGTCTCTAATGACGTGAAACACTCTCTGTGTTAGCCAGAGAACATGCGATGTTTGGCTGCTTAGAGCCAGCTAAACCTTCTTTTTAAATTGACCTATTTGCCTTTAAAAAAAAAAAAAAAAAAAAAATATATATATATATATATATATATATATATATATATATATATATATATATATATATATATATATATATATCATTGCTGCTTTATTATGGTATTGAGAATAAATATTATATTTAGTAATATTAATGTAAAGTAATAATATTACTTTATATACTAAAAATATATATAAAATATGCATATATACACTAAAAAAAGCAGAGAAAGGCATTCCATGCTCATGGAATACCTTGTGTGTGTGTATACAGTATCTCACAAAAGTGAGTACACCCCTCACATTTTTGTGTGTATATGTGTGTAATGCCTTTTTTTCATGTATATTTTCTAGTATATAATAAAGTAATAATATTGCTTTACATTAATATTACTAAATATTCTAGTCTTAATACCAAACATAATACAAAAAAAAATATATAGAGAGAGAGAGAGATATCTATCTCTCTCTCTCTCTCTCTCTCTCTCTCTCTCTCTCTCTCTCTCTCTCTCTCTCTCTCTATATATATATATATATATATATATATATATATATATATATATATATGAGATATATATATATATATATATATGAGATATATATAGTGTTCCATGATCATGGATTGCTATGTATGTGTGTGTGTGTGTGTGTGTGTGTGTGTGTATATATATATATATATATATATAATGAAAAAGTCAAAGGATTGCTGCACATAAAATTTAGTGAACCCAATGTTTATATATATATATATATATATATATATATATATATATATATATATATATATATATATATATATATATATATATATAATATATATACACACAAAGTATTACATAATCATGGAACACCTTGTGCGTGTGTGTATATATATACAATATTGCTTTATTATTTGGTACAGTATTGAAATTATTATATTAATGTAAAGCAATAATATTACTATATTATATACTATAAAATATACATTTAAAAAAAAAAATGCTGCAGACAGGAGAAAGCATTACCTCAGTCTTCTCACCCCCAGGGATCCCTCGGACTGTACATTGTAACTTTGCAACAAGTCACAATGTCATCAGCTGCCGTAGGGGCTGATCTGTGTCATTCGTGAGCCAAGAACAGCACAGGCACCAGGATTTTTTTTTTTTTTTTTTTTTTTTTTTTTTTTTTTTAGGATTGTGTCATCTGTGAGCCAGCATTTCAATCCAGGAAGTAGATGGTGACCCTGGATTCTGCCTGAACAAAGCTAGCGCCGTCCTTCTGGAGAGAGAAGCAGATAAAGGCTTTGTTAGGGGGAGTAATGTGTGCAACAAACAATCCAAAGAAGGTCTGAATTTTTTTTTTATTTATTTTTTTTTACCGTGCATATTGCTGCATTTGCTACCGGTGCTTGGGGTCCCATTAGCAATTCATGGCGACATGCGTTTGCAGTGCCTTTGTGAAACGTGCGTCGAACCCCCCGTTTCCTGTGGCTTTGTGGCGTGCTCCAGAAACGCCCGAATGCAGACTAAATTTTTGACGTTGAGTAAAGAGGGGTAAGCAGAGGGGGGAGGACTTTTAGGTTTTTTAGGGACTGCGGTAAAATATTCTCGCAACTGTCCCATCTCTGAGGCACAAGGCACCCCCCGTGGTGTCATTACCCCCCAAAACACAAAGGCGCCCCCCTCCAGTGAATAGGTGGGCCGCGTTTTGTTCACATAATCACCAAGGGGTTTGGCTGAGGGCCTGTGTGTGCTCAGTAAAAAATCCCGGGACGCGTCTGTACAGGCCATGCTGTCGCCGCAGGGTGAGGAGAGAGGACACCGGAGCAAGTCCCGGCAGGGAGAGCTCGGCGTGATTAACACGTTGCACTTGGTGATGTCACGGGGTGCTGTTCGCGGCCTTCGGGCGTGGGCCGCATTTTGCTGGAGAGGCAGGTCGAGGCGTGTACACCCCAGGAGGCCAGCGGAACACAAATTATTATACTTTACAATTTTTTTTTTTTTTTTTTTATTTAAGTGAAATTTACATCCATGGTGTGTAGACGTGATTTCCTGCATCCTCGCCCCCCCAGCTCCTGTAACTGGCTCACTGCCCTCATAAGTATAGAGAAGTCCTGACAAAGGGGTAGCACTTACCCCCAAAATGTGTTGCACTACTCACCACCTGTGAATTTCAACAAACATTCTTGATAATAACCTCAAGTGTGACGACCTTCCATAGTGGAGCACACCTCTACACCCATCTGAACCCCACCCATCATAGAATTTTAATATTTGCATAACTCCTCCCACTGCTTGCGTCGGGGCTGAGGGCTCTGTAGAGGAGTATTGATGACGTTTTCGGGAAGCTCTGTAAAGCACCATGATGGACCCTCCCGCCAGCCTTGATCTGCCTGCATTGCATAGAGAAGTCTAGACAAAGGGGTAGCACTTGCCCCCGAAATGTGTTGCTCTACTCATCACCTGTGAGTTAAGCTCCAAAAAGTTTCTACGTAGCAATGCGGCATACCCAGCTGTGTTTACTGCACCGGTAGATGGCAAGGGTGCCGCATCTGCTATTACCGCACAGGGACTGATCTGAGGTTCTGGGTCCAGCATTGGCACCAAGTCTTCCTTTTACCCACCAGGCCAGCAAATACTGATCATGCTGAAGTTTAATCTGCTGATATTTTGCATTCCCTGCCCCCCCCCCAATCAACATGCTTAAAGATTTATTTTTTTTAAACTTTCCATTTTCATTCCATACCGTATTATAGAACTAGAGACGTCATCGCTGGGTCTCTGCATTTCGGGGGTAAGTGCTGCCCCTTTGTCAGGACTTCTCTGTGCAATACAGGCAGATCATGGTTGGTGGGAGGGGCCAGCAGGGCGCTGTACATAGCTTCCCGAAAACCTCATCAGTACTCCTCTCCAGAGCCCTCAGCCCTGATGCAAGCAGTGGGAGGAGTTATGCAAATATCAAAATTCTATGATGGGTGGGGTTCAGATGGGTGTAGAGGTGTGCTCCGGTATGGAAGGTCATCACTCTTGAGGTTATTATTAAGAATGTTTGTTGAAATTCACGGGTGGTGAGTGGAGCAACACATTTCGGGGGTAAGTGCTACCCCTTTGTCAGGACTTCTCAATGCAATGCAGACAGATCAAGGCTGGTGGGAGGGGCCAGCAGGGTGCTGTACATGGCTTCCTGAAAACATCATCAATACTTTTCTCCAGAGCCCTCAGCCCTGATCCAAGCAGTGGGAGGAGTTATGCAAAACAGCTTGATGGGTGGGCTTAAGATGGGTGTAGAGGTGCACAAAGTATGGCAGGTCATCACACTAGAGGTTAAGAATGTTTGTTGAAATTCACAGATGGCGTGTAGTGCAACACATTTCGGGGGTAAGTGCTGCCCCTTTGTCTAGACTTCTCTATGCAATGCAGACAGATCAAGGCTGGTGGGAGGAGTTATGCAAATATCAAATTGCTATGATGTGTGAGGTTCAGATGGCTGTAGAGGTGTGCTCAGGCATGGAAGGTCATCACACTTAAAGGTTATTATTAGGAATGTTTATTGAAATTCACAGGTGAAGAGTAGAGTAACACATTTCGGGGGTAAGTGCTACCCCTTTGTCTAGAATTCTCTTTGCTATGCAGGCAGATCATGGCTGGTAGGAGGGGCCGGAAGGGGGCTGTACATTGCCTACTGAAAACATCACAGCATCCTGTCTCAGTGCTCCTCTTCAGAGCCCTCAGCCCTATTGCAGTGGGAGGAGTTATGCAAATATAAAAATGCCTTGATGGGTGGGGTTCAAATGGGTGTAGAGGTGGGCTCAGTATGGAGAGTCATCAAAATGTAAGTGGTTATTAAGAACGTATATTGAAATTCACAGGTGAGGAGTAGAGCAACACATTTCAGGGGCAAGTGCTGCCCCTTTGTCTAGACTTCTCTATTCAATGCAGGCAGATCAAGAATGGTGGGAGGGGCCAGCAGGGTGCTGTACAGAGCTTCCTGAAAACATCATCAATACTCCTCTCCAGAACCCTCAGCCCTGATTTAAGCAGTGGGAGTAGTTATGCAAATATCAAAATGCTATGATGGGTGGGGTTCAGATGGGTGTAGAGGTGTGCTCCGCTATGGAAGGTCATCAAACTTGAGGTTATTATCAAGAATGTTAATTGAAATTCACAGGTGAAGAGTAGCGTAACACAGTTCGGGAGTGAGTGCTACCCCTTTGTCTAGACTTTTCTATGCAATTCAGGCAGATCATGGCTGGTGGGAGGGGCCAGAAGGGTGCTGTACATGGCCTACTGAAAACATCACAGCACCCTGTCTCAGTACACCACTTCAGAGCCCTCAGCCCTGATGAAGTGGGAGGAGTTATGCAAATATCAAAATGACTTGATGGGTGGGGTTCAGGTGGGTGTAGAGGGCATGCTCAGTATAAAAGGTTGTCTCCCCTGAGTTTCCTATTAGGAATGTTTATTGAAATTCACAGTTCATAAGCAGAGCAACGCGTTTCAGGGGAAGTGCCTCCCCCTTCATCATGACTGTGATGATGGTTGTGGTCGGGACTGACCTGGTACTGGTGGTTAAATATGGTACAATCCCATTAGGAGCTGTCAAGGTGGAGAACTGGCATGTGGGTGGAGAGTCAGTCTGGAGAGCTGGGCGTTCCAATTGTATGTAGACCACCTACGTGTGATGCTGAGCCTCTGTGATCAACAGAACTAATAGCCAATAGAGGAAAGGGCTGGAGGATGCCGATCGTCCTCCAGCCAGGAAATGGGGCGGGGCTCTATCTGACTTGCTGCAGCTTCGAATGCACACTGTGAGAAGCTCACAACGTGCGGTGAAATCGGAGTAAGTCATTTCAGCGTACAGCCAGGTGGTCATGTTGGGTCAATGAGGTCAAGAGCATCCCTTAGTGTGGCGAGAAATGCCCTGGCCACCGCTGATTGGCCGGATCATGGGTACCTAAGTTCACTTCCTATTGCTCTACTCAGAGTAAAATGAAAAAATCTTTTAATTTTAGATTTAATGTAACAAATTGAAAAGTATTCTTTGATTGCTACATTTGTATCCAAACAAAACAAAATCCACCAACTTTTCTTATGACAAAACCATGTGGGTGTCTGAGTCACAGCGGGGGAGGGGGGGGGGGACACGCATGCCATTGTCTCGCGGTGACGGGCAGGAAGTGGTTGTATGCCGTAATAAGGTCGGTTGTGTTAAGCAAACCCGCCTCCAGATCCATCTGTCTGCTTCACACAGCTGAATGCCTTATTTAAAGTGGCGGCGCTTCAAATAATATGTACCCTTTAGGTTCTCGCTTGCGATTGTGAAATCGCAGTTCACAAGCCTTTCTGCACGTTGCACCTTAAGCAGCCCATTTGCTTCAATGGGCTGCCTTCTGTGCGTCTGTCGCCCCAAAAATAAGCTTTTGCTCCCTTCTTTGGGCGACATTTCTGTCTTACGACAATCGCAGCAGAATCGCACCACGTTTTGAGGCCCCATTAAGAATGATAGCACCCAAAAGAGTGTTTTGCCACGATTTGGCATTGTGGGCAGAAACTCTGACATTCTAAATTGCTGCAAAATGCGCAAATCGCCTTATTTCAATTCGGCCTCATTCAGATATCGTGTTGCAGGCACAAGCGTTCCTGCTTGCGATTTCTGAAAGCGCGATTTACACGCGTTTTTCCCCCGTGTCGCGCTTAGAGCAGCCTATTCGCTTCAGTGGGCTGCCTTCTGTGCGTTTGTCACCCAAAAGAAGCTCCTGCTCCCTTTTTTGGGCGACAAAGCTTGGCGCAGTTTTTGAAGGGCGTGTTTCTGTCGCACGACCATGTCAGCAAAATTGCACCGCATTGAGAGGTTCTGTTTATAATGGTACCTAAAAGCGCTTTTTTCCACGATTTGGCATTGCGGGCAGAAATGCCGCGATTCTGCCTGCAATTCCAAATGGACGTAAAATGCGCAAATCAATTTATGTGAATATGACCCCATTCAGATATCGTCACAAACATTCCTGTTTGCAATTCTGAAAGCGGGATTTACACGCGTTTTTCCCCCGTGTCGCGCCTAGAGCAGCCTATTCGCTTCAGTGGGCTGCCCAATGTGCATTTGTCACCCAAAAGAAGCTCCTGCTCCTTTTTTTTTTTTTTTTTTTTTTTTTTTTTTGTTGCAAGCTTAGTGCAAATTTTAAATGCGCATTTCTGTTGTGGTAGAATCGCACTGCGTTTTGGGGTGCCGATAATAATGGTGCCCAAACACGTGTTTCTGACATGATTTGGAATAGTTTGGGGCGCCATTAAAAACAATGGTGTCATTTCTCCATTTAAAGCGGCACCAATTAGGAGAGCTGTTCACCTTTGGTCGTAGTGCTGATCAGTAGTGCTGTCGCCTGATTGGCCGCGGAGGCGGCATTCCAGGTGAAACCACCAAGGCTTTCGCCAAACAGCAAATTGCGTGACTATGACACGGCCATAAACCCCGCCTCCCGGCATCTTAAACCCCTTAAAGGGGCCGGGAGGCGCCGGCGCAAATGGGTTAAGAAGAGTTTGGGCTTATTGTCGCCAGCGGTCATGGAGATCATACTAGCTCCTGGGATTTTGACACAGGACAGCCCATATTTGAAACTTTATTGAAGATGACAAAGGTTACAGATGAAGCCAATGTGTTTCGGGGAACAGGCTGCTCCCCCAAAAAAGCATGTCATGTTCAATAAAGTTCTAAAATAAGCAATCAGTTGATGTTGGAGGATTGGTAATTTGAGGAGACTTTGGCCTTATTGTCACCAGCGGTGGTTGTATTTCCTTGGATTTTGACACACTGCAGTTTGTAAATCTAGAACTTGTTGTTTCAAAATCCCAGGAACTACTACAACCACCATGACCACTGGCAACAATAAGCCCATAGTTTTCCTAAATCCCCAATTCTCCAACTGTTTTTTTTTTGTTTTTTTTTAGAACTTTATTGAAGATGACAAAGGTTACAGGTGAAGCCAACGCATTTCAGGGGAACAGCTTGTTCCCCCGAAACGTGTTGGCTTCATCTGTAACCTACAGTGCTTCAAAATTCCTGGAGCTTCTATGACCACCTCTGGTGCCAATACGCCCAAAGTCTTCTTAAATCACAAATTCTCCAAGATCAACTGTTTTTTTTTTGAAGATGACAAAAGTTACAGATGAGGCCAATGTGTTTTGGGGGAACACTTGTCTTCATCTGTAACCTTTGTCCTCTTCAATAAGGTTCTATATACAGAGGTTCTAAATATAGACAACAGTGTGTCAAAATCCCAGGAGCTACTACAACCACCATGACCGCTGGCAACAATAAGGCCAAAGTCTCCTCAAATCACCAATTCTCCAACATCAAGTGATGGTTCATTTTAGAACTTTATTGAAGATGACAAAGGTTACAGATGAAGCCAGGGGGTGCAGCCTGTTTCCCGAGACGCGTTGGCTTCATCTGTAACTGTCTGTATTTTGGCCTAGCTCCTGGGATTTTGACACACTGTAGTCCTGCATTAGAACTTCTGTATTTAGACACTCTATATATAGAACCTTATCGAAGGTAACAAAGGTTACAGATGAAGCCAACATATTTCACGTTCCCCCAAAACGCCTCATCTGTAACGTTTGTCATCTTCAATAAAATGTAAAAAAAAAACAGTAGATGTTGGAGAATTTGTGATTTTAGGAAGACTTTGGGCGTATTGTCGCTGGCAGTGGTCATAGAAGCTCCAGGAATTTTGAAGCACTATAGGTCGCAGATAAAGCCAACACGTTTCGGGAGAACAAGCTGTTTCCCTGAAATGCGTTGGCTTCATCCGTAACCTTTGTCATCTTCAATAAAGTTCTAAAAAAAAAAAAAAAATCAGTTGTTGGGAGGATTGGGGATTAAGGAAGACGTGGGCTTATTGTTGCCAGTGGTCATGGTGGTTGTAGTAGTTCCTGGGATTTTGACACAACGCTCTCTGCAATTTCCAACTTTATTGAAGATGACAAAGGTTACAGATGAAACCGTGTTTCATGTTCCCCCAAAACGCTTTGGCCTCATCTGTAACCTTTGTCCTCTTCAATAAAGCTCTAAAATAAACCATCAATTGATTTTGGAGAGTTTGCGATTTAAGAAGACTTTGAGCTTGTTATTTCCAGCGGTGATTGTAGTAGGGATTTTGATACACTCTCGTCTATATTTAGAACTTTATTGAAGATGACAAAGGTCATAGGTGAAGCCAACATGTTTTGGAGGAACCTGAATGGTTTATCTTAGAATATTATTGAAGAAGATAAAGGTTACAGATGAGGCCAACACGTATCATGTTCCCCTCGAAATACAATGGCCTCACCTGTAACCTTTGTCATCTTCAATAAAGTTCTAAAAAAATAAAAATAAAATTGATGTTGGAGAATTTGTGATTTTGGCCATATTGTCACCAGCGGTGGTCCTAGTAGCTCCTGGGATTTTGACACACTGTAGCCTGTATTTAGAACTTTATTGAAGTTGAGAAAGGTTACAGATGAAGCCAACGTGTTTTGGGGGAAACTGGTTTATTTTAGAACTTTATTGAAGATGACACAGGTTACAGATGAAGCCAACGTGTTTCGGGGTAGCCTGAATGGTTTATTTTAGAGCTTTATTGAAGATGACAGAGGTTACAGATGAAGCCAACGC
The DNA here is from genome assembly GCF_042186555.1 of Aquarana catesbeiana. Taxonomy (NCBI): domain Eukaryota; kingdom Metazoa; phylum Chordata; class Amphibia; order Anura; family Ranidae; genus Aquarana; species Aquarana catesbeiana. The sequence continues at coordinate 237,551,181 of NC_133336.1, forward strand.
GTTTCATATTCCCCCAAAATGTGCTGGCCACATCTGTAACCTTTGTCATCTTCAATAAAGTTCTAAAAGAAACTATCCGTTGATATTGGAGGATTTGTGATCTAAGAAGACTATGGGCTGATTGTCGGGGTCATAATAGCTCCTGGGATTTTGACCCACTGTAGCCTGCATTAGTCACCGACAAAAAGCCCAACCAACTAAAACTTTCTAGTGAGTGTCAGTTCTTGGGGTGAAAAAATTTCTTGAGAAGGACTCCAGGCTACTGCAGCCTTGTTCACTACAACTTGTCCTTGTGAGCCCTTGTGAGCCGGCTATCTTAAGTGTTATCGCCGTTGTTTCCTGTTCCTGATAATCCATCCACGTCCTGTTTTCGTCTCATAACGTCATAACTTTCAGAATGGACTGATGGTGAAGGTGGCACCTTGAGATGCCTACAAGGATTAGGCTCAGTGTTTAATCCGGGCATGTGGCCTGGAGGACAGCAGAGTTTTTGCCTAGAGGTCAACTGTCCCAGATTTGCCAAGACAGTCCCTTATCTATGAGCTGTGTCCCGTGCTGTGTCCTGGGATCACAGGCTTGCTCTTATTTCAGCTGTTGAGCATGTGCAGTAACCCAAAATAATTAAAAAATAATAAAAAGGGTATTGCCAAAGGTAGTACAGCTGGTGGTTCTGGTATAATTTGGGGGTGGTTTGAAGACAGTGGGTATGATCTAGGCAGGTCCACCTAGAAAGTGGGTGGGACCAGTGATCTGGTTGAGTCTCCCGAAAGAAGGTCCTGATATGTGCGGACCATAGCCAGGGATGACAGTGACCCCGGGGACTGCGACAAAGACATTGGCAAATGTGACATTTGCCATATCTCTTTAAGACTAACGTGCCACGAACACACGTTTCTGTGCACCTTTTTTTTGCACATTTTTTTTTTCTGCGTTTTGATGCTACACACACAGGGCAGTCCATTTGTTTTCAATGGGCTGCCCTACGCATGACAAACGAGCTAAAATAGGTCATGCTTCGCACGTTTTTGACCACGCGTGTAATCACGCATCTGCTTGCGTTTCTTGAAGGCATAGATGGGGAAAATAACCCCACGATTGTACAGAGTTTTTTTTTTTTATGCACTCAAAATGATTCCTCTGGTTCAACACTTCCGATCGCTCTGGAGCAGAAAAGGAGCTTTGTGCTTTTTTGGACTGTGCGTAAAAATCACGCGCCTGCTTGCGTTTCATAAACGCATACAAAACACCAAGGCAGGATGCAGGATGCATACAGCCCCGCGATGGCCATACACAGTGCGACAAACTCTGAAACAAAAATGGTACGGCCAAGCTATAAGCGACCGATGGCGGTTTTGATCGGTTATGGCGGGACAATAACAGCACGATCGTACGGGGCGTGTTTTTAGCACTCAAAGCTATTCCTGTGGTTCACCTATTTTTGATAGTTCGGGAGCAGAAAAGATTTGCGCATTTTATTTTTTATTTTTTTGGACCGTGCGGGGCATCTCACTTTTGCTTGCGTTTCGTGAATGCGCACAAAAAAGCGTATCCTGCGGTTCACCCCTTCCGATCGCTTGGGAGCAGAAAAGGAGACCTGTGCTTCTACCCGATCCACCCAATACCATTGATTTATGAGCAGAAGTGTTTGAGACTTTCAGAACATCGGTCAAATTATGTTGGCTGTGCGATCAATTTTTAGCGCAATTTATGTGGTCGATCATGTATAGCCACCATTCATTTTTTTTATTTATTTATATTTTTTTTTTATGGCAATTATGATTAATTGGGAAAACGGAATAACGTCAGCGACCGGCGGCAAAAAAAAAAATTAGCAATTTACTATAAACATCAAAGCAAGAAAAGCGCAACCTGTTAATGACCCCCATAGGGGGAAAGAAGGAAGTATATTTTAGCACAGTCTCTGCCGCCCCTCCTAATTCTCGGTCCTCCAGACGCTCTTTGTTTATAAAGGGATGTCCTCTTTAGCGGCCGGGTCTCCTGTTTCGTTCTCCATTTTTGCGCACAAATTTTCCGCGAAGGCCGCGTGTGGTTTTGTCATGGATCACTGCATCCCCTCTGTTTAAAAAGATGATGATGTTATTGAAAATTGTTTTTTTTTTTTTTCTGCTTTCCTGGATTTTGCTCAAACGCTTCCCTTTCCAATGAGGTGGCTGTTTTTGATTTTAGCGAAACGCGTCCGTTATTCTGGAATTTCCTCGTAACTGGGGATGGCAGCCAAGCTCCCAGAACATAGGAAATGACAAGGTTACATAAGTGAAAAAATATTTTTATTTACACGTAGCCTTGGATACAAATCCACTTTGTGTGCACCGAATGCCTTTTGCAAATCCAGATATTACTTTGTAAAAGTAGCAGTGACATCATCACTGTGCTGTACATAGCCTGTGCAGAAAGCAGAGCTGTGGGAGGGGCCCAGCAAGCTCCACCCACTACAGAAAACTACAGAAGGGGGGGGCGGAGGCGAGACCAGTCACACTGCACAAGGAGAGAGAACGGAGCGGTGGGAGGGGCCCAGCAAGCTCCACCTACTACAGAAAACTACAGAAGGGGGCGGAGATAAGACCAGTCACCCTGCAAGGAGAGAGAGCGAGAGAGAGCAGAGCCATAGAACTCTCCACTGCTCTAGACTGATACCCACCCATCAAGGCATTTTGAAATTTACATAACTCCTCCCACTGCTTAAATCAGGGCTGAGGGCTCTTGAGAGGAGTATTGAGGCAGGGAAAGGGGGAGGCACTTTCTACGAAACGCGTTGCTCCAATAAACATTTTTAAAAATAGCTTCAAGTGTGACGATCTCCAGTTCCAGCTCATTCCTGACCACACCCACTAATACAGTCCTGATGAAGGGGAAGGCACTTCCCCCGAAACACTTTGCTCTACTCGCCTATGAATTCCAATTATCAAGTCTTAATAACCTCAGGTATGACGACCTTCCATTCTGAGCCCGCCTTCTACACCCATCTGCACCCCACCCATCAAGGTGTTTAATATTTGCATAACTCCTCCCACAGCGTACATCAGGGCTGAGGGCAGTACTGAGGCAGGAAAGGGGGAGGCACTTCCTATAGAATGTGTTGCTCCACTCATCACCTGTGAATCCCAATAAACATTCCTAATAACCTCAAGTGTGACGATCTCCGGTTCCAGGTCAGTCCTGACCACACCCACAAACATAGTTCTGATGAAGGGGGAGGCATTTCCTATGAAACGCGTTTCTCCACTCATCAACTGTGAATTTCAATAAACATTCCTAATAACCTCAAGTGTCACAATATCCTGGTTTCAGGTCAGTCCTAACTACACCCACCATCACAGTCCTGATAAAGGGGGAGGCACTTCTCCTGAAACTCGTTGCTCCATTCAGCACTGAGCGCACTTCTACACCCACCTGACTCCACCCATCAAGGTGTTTTCATATTTGCATAACCCCTCCCACTGTTTGCTAAGGGCTGTTAAGAGAAGTACTGAGGCAGGGAAAGAGGAGGCATTTCCTATGAAATGCGTTGCTCCACTTATCCCCTCTGAATTTCAATAAACATTCTTAATAATAACCTCAGGTGTGACGATCTCCTTAGTCCAGGTCCGTCTGACCACACCCACCACCACAGTCCTGATGAAGGGGGAGGCACTTCTCCCGAAACATGTTGCTCTTCTCCTCACTGTGAATTTCAATAAACATTTTTAATAACCTCAGGTGGGGCAACCTTCCATACTAAACGTGCCTCTACACCTGAACCCCACCCATCAAGGTGTTTTGATATTTGCATAACTCCTCCCACTGCATCAGGGCTGAGGTCTCTTCAGAGGAGTACTGAGGCAGGGGGCTTTGATGTTTTCAAGAAGCTCTGTACAGCACTCTGCTGGCCCCTCCCCCCAGCCATGATCTGCCTGCATTGCATAGAGAAGTCCTGACAAAGGGGTATGACTTACCCCCGAAATGTGTTACTCCAATGTTTCTCAACTCCAGTCCTCAAGTACCCCCAACAGGTCATATTTTCAGGATTTCCCTCAGATGAAACAGCTGTGGTACTTACTAAGGCAATGAAACTGATCAAATCACCTGTGCAAAATAATGGAAAGCCTGAAATGACCTGTTGGGGGTACTTGAGTAATGGAGTTGAGAAACATTGGAGTAACACATTTCGGGGGTAAGTGCTACCCCTTTGTCAGGACTTCTCTATGCAATCCAGGCAGATCATGGCTGGGGGGGACTTCTCACCTGAGGCATATTGAGGCAGGGTGCTGTAATGATTTCAGTAGCCCATGTACAGCCCCCTGCCAGCCCCTCCCACCCGCCATGATCTGCCTGCATCTGCATTGCACAGAGAAGAACAGAGACCCAGTGATGACATCCTGGGACTAAAATAAGGCATGTCATGAAAATTAAGTATGTTGATGCCCGCAACAACATATTTTATAAAAAACTTCTATTTTCATTACGGGGGGGGGGGGCGGCGTCCAAGGGTATTTTTTTTTTTTTTTTTTTTAGTTTTAAAATTAAAAATCATTTCTCTTTAACAGAGGGACACCATTTATTTTTTTTCAGCGCTTTACAAAAATCAGGATGCAATATTTGAAGTGTACAAAACGGTCATCTGACCGCGGGCACCGCCCCCTTCCACGACTCTGGAAGGGGCTCCTTCAGCCGCGATGTGAAGCGAGGTCATTGTCGCTTGTCCGCCAGGCGCAGGGGCCTGGAATTCGGCGAGCATGAATGCACAAAAGGCACAATTGTGCGCGCTGGTCCCTTCCCGCCGCGGCCCAGAGGAAGCAGGACGGGAGATGTCTGTAAAAAAAAAAAAAAAATAGGTCATGTTTGTGGTCAAAGCAGCTTTCACTCCAAAATGCAGCCAAAAAAAACGGTCACGGCGGCGAGATTTCATAAGAGGCATCGCCGACTCGGAGCCGTTTGTTTGTGGATAAACAGGGATGATCATAAAATTGTTCTCATAATAAAATTAATCATTTATTTAATTAATTAAACTTTAAATTCAGTTTGATGGAAGTAATTGACTCAAGATTTAAAGTGGACCTGTCATCGCACCTTTTTTTTTTTTTTTTTTTTTTTTTTTTTTTACGTTAAAGCCAAACTTTCACCACTCTACAGGGGCAAACTTTCCATTTTTTTGCATGAAAGTTAAAAAAATCTGCAATTTTGCTGCAAAATTACTTAAAACCTCCAAAACAATTAACCCCCATTCAGATATCACGTTGTGGGAACGAGCGTTCTGTTTGCGATTTGAAAAGCGATTTACGACGTGTCAAGCCCGTTCCCTTCAGTGGGCTGCCCTATGTGCATTTTGTCCCCCCCCCCCCCCCCCAAAACTGCTCCCCTTTTTTGCTTGGCGCACACGCATTTTGGTGCGATTGCCTCCTGATTCGACAGTCGCAGCAGAACCGCACCGTGTGCAGGGTGCCGTCAGGAAAAATGGCACCCAAACAGGCATCGCGCATTTGGCCCGCGATTTTGGAATGGTGGCGATTCTGCCCACAGTCCCAAATTTGCCTAGTTTGAATGGAGCAGCACCTTCTAGGCTGCATTACACCTTCTGCGTTTTGAATCGCGGGCAGATTTGCCGCGATTTCCAAGCGCCCAGGTGGGAATGACAAATCGCAGAACACGCATTTGAGATGCCATTCGTTTGGCACCCAAAATCGGGGTGCGGTTCTGCCGCGATTGTCACGCGATAAATCGTGCTGCAACTACAGCAAACTGCGTCACGCGAAGCTCGTCGCCCGAAAGTAGTGCCTGAACTTTTTTTGGGGGCGAGAAGATTCAAGTGAAGCGGTTTGTCGCGATTGCGATATATTTTTTTTTTTTTAGCCAACCTGATCACTTTTTATGGGACTCTAAGGATGGATTGACACATCTGTGTTTTGGAATTGCGAGCAGATTTGCCGCAAATCTGCCCACGCTTTGAAAGCGCTCAAGTGTGGAGGATAAATTGCAGAACGCACATTTGAAATGCCATTCATTTGAATTGCACCTAAAATCGCGGTGTGGTTCTGCCGCGATTGTCGCACTGCAATTGCGGCAAACCGCATTGCGTGAAGCATGTGGTGAGGGGGGTCACACTTTCAGCTCTGAGGGGTTCATGCTGGGACCTGTAGTCCTTCACTTTTGGGGAGCGGTCATATCCCCCAAAAGTGAAGGACTACAAGTCTAAGCATGAACCCCTGAGATCGAAGGGTGTGGCCCCATATATTTCATAGGCTCATGCTGGGACCTGTAGTTCTTCACTAGATGGGGTGGTGTGACATCTTCAGCTCTGAGGGGTTCATGCTGGGACCTGTAGTCCTTCACTAGTTGGGAGGGTGTCACACTTTCAGCTCTGAGGGGTAATGCTGGGACCTGTAGTCCTTCACTTTTGGGGGGGTGTTACATCTTCAGCTTTGAGGGGATTCATGCTGGGACCTGTAGTCCTTCACTTTTGGGGGTGTCAAATCCCCCAAAAGTGAAGGACTACAAGTCCTGGCATGAACCCCTGACATCTAAGAATGTGACCCCATAAATTTCACAGGTTCATGCTGTGACCTGTAGCTCTTCACTAGTTGTGGGGGGGGGGGGGGGGGATGTCACATCTTCAGTTCTGAGGGGTTCATGCTGGGATCTGTAGTCCTTCACATTTGGGGGGTCACATCCTGCAAGTACTGTCAGTAAAGCGGTGATGCAGCAGCCTGCCTCCTGGGCTCAGTCCGCCCCCCATTGCTGTGTCAGTTTCATTCCAGGACACTCTATTGTCCCGGAATGAAGGTGCCCGGAACAGACCTGCACAATGCGGGACTGTCCCGGGCAATCCGGGACACATGGTTACCCTAGGCCAGCAGGGTGATGTAACTTTTTTTTGGTTGTATTGAAACATTCACCAATAATACTGTATGTAGAATATAAAATGGCATTTGGCATGTATACTAATGGAGGAAGGAAGGGGAGGGCTGCAGAGGGAACACTGACATAAGTGGAAGTAGAATACCAGCATTCCAGCCTTTGACTGCTTATCACCAACCCTTCACCAATGTCAGATTAATAGCAGGCCACTCAGAGCCAAAGGTCGGAGATGACACCTTCGTACATATGAGCGGGAGGCGGCACCTGGAACATGACTTCAACAGCAGCACCGTGACCAGTTCACTTTAGTTTGTACATACAGATGTAGATCTGAATCCCCCCCCCCCCCTCCCGTGCAATAAATCAATTCATCATGTGTATTCTTCCTGGAATCTCTGAGTGCTTTGTTTATTTCCTCCAGATCTGTGCAGTAATCCAGTGTGAGACTTCCTGTAATAAAGACCACTCACTGCTGCTCTCTCTCCTTGTGCAGGGTGTCTGGTCCCGTCTCCGCCCCTCCTCTAGTTTTCTGTAGTAGGTGGAGCCTGATGGGCCCCTCCCACAGCTCTTCTCTCTCTCCCTGTGCAGGGTGATCGCTCTTGTCTCCGCCTCCCTCCTGTAGTTTTCTGTAGTAGGTGGAGCCTGCTGGGCCCCTCCCACAGCTCTTCTCTCTCTCCTTGTGCACGGGGTCTGGTCTTGTCTCCGCCCCCTCCTGTCGTTTTCTATTGTAGGTGGAGCCTGCTGGTTATTTTTAAAAATGTTTATTGAAATTCACTGGTGATAAGTGGAGCAACGCGTTTCGTAGGCAGTGCCTCCCCCTTTTCCCTGCCTCAGTACTCCTCTCAAGAGCCCTTAGCCCTGATGTAAGCAGTGGGAGGAGTTATGTAAATTTCAAAATGCCTTGGGTGGGTATCAGTCTGGAGCACTGGAGGGTTCTATGGCTCTGCTCTCTCTCTCTCCTTGTGCAGGGTGACTGGTCTTGTCTCCGCCCCTCCTGTAGTTTTCTGTAGTAGGTGGAGCCTGCTGGGCCCCTCCCACAGCTCCATTCTTTCTCCTGTTGTGCAGAGTGACTGGTCTTGTCTCCGCCCCTCCTGTAGTTTTCTGAAGTAGGTGGAGCCTGCTGGGCCCCTACCACAGCTCCATTCTCTCTCCTCTTGTGCAGGGTGACTGGTCTCGTCTCCGCCCCCTTCTGTAGTTTTCTTTTAGAAGGTGGAGCTTGCTGGTCCCCTCCCACAGCTCTGCTTTCTCTCCTTGTGCAGGGTGACTGGTCTTGTCTCCGCCCCCCTGTAGTTTTCTATAGAAGGTGGAGCCTGCTGGGCCCCTCCCACAGCTCTGCTCTCTGCACAGGCTATGTACAGCACAGCAATGATGTCACTGCTACTTTTACAAAGTAATATCTGGGTTTACAAAAGGCATTTGGTGCGCACAAAGTGGATTTAAATTGTTTGTGGCTTTTGAGGAATTTATAATATTTTTTTTTTTTTTGTGCCGGAGTTCAGCTTTATTCAGTAAAACATTGGAGGGACCTAAACCCCCAACTGCAGCCATTTTTTTTTTTTGTGCTTGAAGTGTTTGAACATCTGTCAGATTTTTAATGCTGCCTGTGTCCCATCTGTGAGATTTCTGTTCACTTCCTGTTTTGGTGACACGGCAGGAAGTGAGGGGCAAATCATCCTAAAGAGGACATTTACAGCAATTAAACAAAGCTGTCATGTCCCATCTGTGAGTTTCTGTTCACTTCCTGTTTTGGTGACATGGCAGGAAGTGAGAGGCAAATCATCCTAAAGGGGACACTTACAGCAATTAAAGGCAGCTCATTTTTCTGCCATGGCTAATGAAGGATTGGCGTGTCCGCAGTGAATGTGCCTCCTAATGTAAGTGTCTTCAGTAAGTTATCTGGGGATTAAAACAATAACTCGTTTGGAAACTTGAACCTCCTATTAGCGCCAGTAAAAGCACAGAAAAATTAAGTATTTTAAATTCTTCCTTGCAGAATTTTTAATTCCCATAAATGATCTTTTATTCACTTACAATGTGCCTTTCAACTTGCTAGAAAATGTGACCTCTCCAGGAAGAGTCAATTCCTTAGCCCAGCCCCCTTGGAAGTCATATCTCTCGCCTCTTCTGGGAGTGTCTTAATTACTGTCTATGCTGGCCCAGCTCCTCTGCCCCTCCCCTCACCTCCCTACATAACCTTTTATGGAGCTGCTAGGGGGAGGAGTAAAGGGGAAAGCTACAGAGTGTCAGGTTTGCGTCTGCTGTGGTTACATCCAAGATGGCGGCACCCTGCAGCAGTCTCGGAGAAGGTTCGCCTGGATGTATTTTCCATTAACGTAAACACATCAAAAAGCATGTTAATACGCGCCGTCAAGCGTTTTCAACGTGCATTGCAACGTATTGGATGCCATCATGCGTTATAACTTATTTCAACACGTGTTGATGCGCGTCGCGGTGCGTTTACGTGCATTATGATGTGTCGGCGTGCGTTGACATGCATCTTAACGAATGTTTGTTTGTTTTAATGCATTTGTGTTGATTTAAGTGCAGAGATGTGAATCCAGCCATGAGCAGGTGGGTCAGGATTGGGCGGGCAGGGTGCAGCTTTCCCAATGACACAACCGAGTCACCTTTTCATATGCGTTTTCCGTGCAGCACAAACAAAGCTCGCGGAAAAATGAAGAACTCGCACACATGTTGCGGTTTTGTTTACCAGCACAATGGTTGACCTCGATGTCTTTTTGTTTTGTTTTTTTCTGTTTTTTTTTTCTGGAAAAAAAAAAATGGTAAAGAAGGTTGAAAGAATTCAAGGCCCCTCTGGTGTTTCCTGAACCCATTGTGTGACCGGTGGTGGAAGGACGCCATTCTTCAATTTCCTACACTATGGACAATAAAGCCGGACCCCCAGCTTGGGACAGGACTGGGGGTGGGAGGCTCAGCTGTATACACGCTGAATGTAAAGGGTTACATTGTATCATCACCTAGAAGGTCAGAGCCCTTCTATTACATCAGGGTTCCCCCCTTTACATCAGAGGTCCCTCATCACATCAGGGTTCCCCCCTTTACATCAGAGGTCCCTCATCACATCAGGGTTCCCCCTTTACATCAGAGGTCCCTCATCACATCAGGGTTCCCCCCTTTTACATCAGAGGTCCCTCATCACATCAGGTTCCCCCCTTTTACATCAGAGGTCCCTCATCACATCAGGGTTCCCCCTTTTACATCAGAGGTCCCTCATCACATCAGGGTTCCCCCTTTTACATCAGAGGTCCCTCATCACATCAGGGTTCCCCCTTTTACATCAGAGGTCCCTCATCACATCAGGGTTCCCCTCTTAACGTCAGAGGTCTCTCATCACATCAGGGTTCCCCCCTTTACCTCAGATGTCCCTTATCACATCAGGGTTCCCCTTTACATCAGAGGTCCCTCATCACATCAGGGTTCCCCCCTTTTACATCAGAGGTCCCTCATCACATCAGGGTTCCCCCTTTTACATCAGAGGTCCCTCATCACATCAGGGTTCCCCCTTTTACATCAGAGGTCCCTCATCACATCAGGGTTCCCCCTTTTACATCAGAGGTCCCTCATCACATCAGGGTTCCCCCTTTTACATCAGAGGTCCCTCATCACATCAGGGTTCCCACTTTTACATCAGAGGTCCCTCATCACATCAGGGTTCCCCCTTTTACATCAGAGGTCCCTCATCACATCAGGGTTCCCCCTTTTACATCAGAGGTCCCTCATCACATCAGGGTTCCCCCTCTTTACATTTACATCAGAGGTCCCTCATCACATCAGGGTTCCCCCCTTTAGATCAGATGTCCCTCATCACATTGGGGGTTTCCCCCTTTACCTCAGAGGTCCCTCATCACATCAGGGGTTTCTCCCTTTACCTCAGAGGTCCCTCATCACATCAGGGTTCCCCCCTTGACATCAGGTCTTTTGTCACACCAGAGTTCCTCCTTTACATCAGAGGTCCCTTATCACATCAGGGTTCCCCCCTTTACCTCAGAGGTCCCTCATCACATCAGGGTTCCCCCCTCGACATCAGAGGTCTTTTGTCACACCAAAGTTCCTCCTTTACCTCAGAGGTCCCTCATCACATCAGGGTTCCCCCCTTTACCTTAGAGGTCCCTCATCACATCAGGGTTCCCCTCTTTGCATCAGAGGTCCCTCATCACATCAGGGTTCCCCCCTTTACATCAGAGGTCCCTCATCACATCAGGGTTCCCCCCTTTACCCCAGAGGTCCCCCATCACATCAGGGTTCCCCCTTTACATCAGAGGTCCCTCATCACATCAGGGTTCTCCCCTTTTACATCAGAGGTCTCTCGTCACATCAGGGTTCCCCCCTTTACATCAGATGTCCCTCATCACATCAGGGTCCCTCATCACATCAGGGTCCTCCCCTTTACATCAGAAGTTCCTCGTCACATCAGTGTCGAACCCCCCCCTCCCCTTCATGTCAGAACCCACCATTACACCAGAGTCCCCCCTTCACATCAGCATTCCCCCTATACATCACAGGTCCCCCATCAGAGTCTCCCCCCCCCCCCCCACCACAGCAGAGGCCCTCCTTCACTACAGATGCCCCCCTTCACATTAGAGGTCCCCCCCCTCCATCACGTCAGTGGTCTCCCCTTCATATCAGAGGCCACCCTAATGTCTTGGAGGAGGGTGGCACCATACATAAGTCCCTGACGCTGTTCTCCCTGCTTTAGAGCTGAAATATGCTTTCCTGTTGCGTTGCAGTCATGGGCGCATTAACAAGTGCGTGACCGCAATATGTGCTAATCTTTGTTACGTGAAATGGTGTGTTATGGTGCCGTTGACATTCGCCCAGTTCAGGTGTGAATAGACTGTTAACGTGCGTTAATGTGGATTACAATGTGCGTTAATGCGATGCCCAGGGACGTAGAAGTGTAAAGGGACCCTTTGGGGGGACTTTGGGTGTTCCTGACCACCTCTGGGTGTTCCCGCCCACCTCGGGGTGTTCCCGCTCCTCCTGTTGCATCATCTCATCAGTTCCACCTTTGGGTGGACTGACCCCCATAAATAAACCGGTTGGATGGAAGTTCTTCTACTTTGTAGTTTTATTTTTATTGTTGCTTTTATAGTTTTAACGAGATCTGAGAATGGCCGCATAAAACGATGAATCGCCAACATAACGTATTATTACGCTGCGAACATTGACCAATCGGAACCCACTAAGCCTGGACTGCGCATAGTACTGTGATGGCCATCTCTGACCTACGGAAAATGCTGGCTGACGGGGATACCACAGCGATCCTTGGTCTTCGATAGGAACAAGCCCTGCATGTCTCCAATTTGGACTTGGAGCTCCTGATCTGCATCAGCAGGCTGTAAAGCCCAGGGATCAACATGACAGCCAGTCTGCTAGCATTTTCAGGTCCATTTTTTTTTTCTAAGATCCGCGGTGGTGCAAAAATCCTATAACGAAAAACCCGTAAGTGTACAAAAAATGTGTGTATGTGAACACACACACAAAAAAGTGCACCTAATGGGTGAGCTTTTGTCCACCCCTGAAGGAGTAGGACTCGTACCCTGACCCCCGGGGCACAAGGTTCCTGACGGGGACATAGGTTCAACATGGTCTGCTTAGCCAGAAGGTCTGGCAGACCACCGTTCTTCTAGGACAGCCGAAGCCCTCCCTGAATACTAGGTCAGGGGAGCTCTCCCGAAGAGAGACCCCCCCCCCAGAGGCAGGGGGTGAAGGAACCAGAAGGCCACACATCCTCCACCTAGACGTCAGGGTAAGCCCGAGGACTCACACCCTTTATCCATTGAAAAAACGGAAAATTCGTAGAGCCCTCAGCCTTGATGCAAGCAGTGGGAGGAGTTATGCAAATATCAAAACGCCTTGATGGGTGAGGTTCATATGGGTGTAGAGGCGTGCTCTCGGTATGGAAAGTTGTCACACTTGAGGTTATTATTAAGAATGTTTATTGAAATTCACAGGTGATAAGTAGAGCAACACGTTTCGGGGGTAAGTGCTACCCCTTTGTCAGGACTTCTCTGTTCAATGCAGGCAGATCATGGCTGTTGGAAGGGGCCGGTTTCAGATGGGTGTAGAGGCGTGCTCAGTATGGAAAGTCGTCACAATTGAGGTTATTATTAAGAGTGTTTATTGAAATTCACAGGTGATAAGTAGAGCAACACGTTTCGTGGATAAGTGCTACCCCTTTGTCAGGACTTCTCTGTGCAATGCAGGCAGATCATGGCTGTTGGGAGGGGCCGGTTTCAGATGGGTGTAGAGGCGTGCTCAGTATGGAAAGTCGTCACAATTGAGGTTATTATTAAGAATGTTTATTGAAATTCACAGGTGATAAGTAGAGCAACACGTTTCGTGGATAAGTGCTACCCCTTTGTCAGGACTTCTCTGTGCAATGCAGGCAGATCATGGCTGTTGGGAGGGGCCGGTTTCAGATGGGTGTAGAGGCGTGCTCAGTATGGAAAGTCGTCACAATTGAGGTTATTATTTAGAATGTTTATTGAAATTCACAGGTGATAAGTAGAGCGACACGTTTCAGGGGTAAGTGCTACCCCTTTGTCAGGACTTCTCTGTGCAATGTAAGCAGATCATGGCTGTTGGGAGGGGCCGGCAGGGGGCTGTACATAGCTTCTTCAAAACATCAGTACTGCTCTCTAGAGCCCTCAGCCCTGATGCAAGCAGGGGGAGGAGTTATGGAAATATCAAAACACCTTGATAGGTGGGGTTCAGATGGGTGTAGAGGCATTCTCACTATGAAAGGTCGTCACACTTCATCATTAGGAATGTCTTTTGAAATTCACAGGTGATTAGTAGAGGAACGTGTTTCGGGAGAAGTGCCTCCCCCCTCGTCAGGACTGTAATGGTGGGTGTGGTCAGGACTGACCTGGAACTGGAGGTAAAATACGGCACAAGCCCTTTTGGTGAAAAAAAGGCCCGTGGGTAGGGGGCTCAGTCTGGAGAGCTGGGCCTTCCTAGTATTTGCATGCAACCACCCACATGTGATGCTGATCCCTGATTGACTAAACTGAAATCCAATGAATGAAAGGGGCGGGCTAAGGACAGGCAGGCTGGAAAAGGGGCGGGCCAAGGACAGGCAGGCTGGAAAGGGGTGGGCCAGGGACAGTCAGGCTTGGGAGGAAAGAGCTAGATGTGCTGGATGTCCTCCAGGCAGGAATAAGGCTCTATTTGACTTGTTGCAGCTTCTAATGCACATTGTGAGAAGCTCACAGTGTGCGGTGAAATCACAGGAAGCCATTTCCTGAAAGGAAGACCAAAGGTCAGATTTATTTATCTTTTTTTTTTTTGTTTCATTTCAGGAACTTAGAAGAACAGAAGGACGGTCGTGTCCTTTCTGAAATCGGATTTGGAATTGGGTCGTCGTCTCATTCTGTGATCCGCATCCTTCCTTCGTCGCTTGTACAACCTTCTTTACACCGGAGAGCCTCACGGCTTCGGACTAGCAGAACTCCAACCAAGCTGGCCGTCTCTGACAATATGAGCGACTTCTGGCACAAACTGGGCTGCTGCGTGGTAGAGAAGCCTCAGCCGGTAAGGTCTAAGCCCTAACTCCAGCCCAATTTTTGTTATTACTGGGACAGGAAGCCATAAAAATGTCCAGTTCTTGGCTGTGTTCACAACTGTTCAACGCAGATCAGCCCCCTGCTGCTGCCTCCCACCTTATGGCTTGCAGCAAAGTTACAATGTGCAGTCTGAGTGATCACTGGGGGGGTGAGCAGACTGATAGGTTTTTCTCATATTAAGTGCAAGCATGCTAAATAATGTGTCCCCCTGACAATGCCTTCATCTGCTTTTCTCTCTAGAAGGACGGCGCCATCTTTGTTCAGGCATCGACTGAGATGCTGGCTCACTGACGACGCAGTCGGGCAAATCCTTGTTGCTCTTGTGATTCTTGCCTGTTTTCACAATGTTACTGGGACAGGAAGTCCTAAAAACGTCCAGTTCTTGGCTGTGTTCACAATTGTCTGACACAGTTCAGCCCCCTGCTGCTGCCTCCCACCTTATGGCTTGCTACAAAGTTACAGTGTACAGTCTTAGTGATCACTGTAGGGGTGGGAAGACTGAGGAAATCCTTCCTCCTGCCTGCAGCAGACTGATAAATTCCAAAGGCAAAGCCACTGTCTTGAGCTGAAGGGTGTCTTTTCATGATCAAGGCCCGGAATGTTTTTGAGAAACGATACTGTTGCTGATATGGTGACATCTCAGGAATGTGTCCCTTCAGGCTTAGAAAGTTCCTGACAGGTCCGTTTTAAAATTGCAGCTCTAGAAAACAGCAGCCCCTCCCCATCCCCCACTCCCCCACTGTACTCAAGAGCCTGCGGGGCCGGCAGGAGGAACAAACTTGCGAGAGAGGACTTCAGGGGACAGAATCAAACACACCATAAATCACAGAGAATCTTCTGAAGAGCGACATTTTTCAAAGACATTTTATAAAGTGGAGAGATCAGAGAAATATTTGCAGCTGGGAAATCCAATCAGTTTCGTTTTTACAGAAATAGAAAAAAGGAAAAAAGTTTCCTCCTCCCCGAAATCTCTGCTCTGTGTTTTTGCTGCCTTTATTCCTTCCCTAGTCCCCCCTCCCCCCACATCAACAAGCTAATTATATCTTAAAAAATCACCTTTTCCATTTTCATTTACATACCTTATTTTAGACCAAGTGATGTCATCACTGGGTCTCTGTGCTTCTCTATGCAATGCAGGCAGATCGTGGCTGGTGGGAGGGGCCAGGCAGGGTGCTGTACAGAGCTTCCTAAAAACATCCACAGCATCATGCCTTTTAGTATTCCTTTAAGGAGCCCTCAGCCCTGATGAAAATAGTGGGAAGAGTTATGCAATCTCAAAACACCTTGATGGGCGGGGTTGAGATGGGTGTAGAGGTGTGCTCTGGTATGGAAGGTCATCACACTCGAGGTTATTATTAGGGATGTTTATTGAAATTCACAGGTGGCGAGTAGAGTAACACAAATTTCGGGGGTAAGTGCTACCCCTTTGTCTAGACTTGCAATGCGGGCAGATCATGCCTGGTGGGAGGGGCCAGCAGGGGGCTGTACATAGCTTCCTGAAAACATTATCAGTACTCCTCTCCAGAGCCCTCAACCCTGATGTAAGCAATGGGAGGAGTTATGCAAATATCAAAACGCCTTGATGGGTGGGGTTGAGATGGGTGTAGAGGCGTGCCCATTGTGGAAGGCTGTCACACTTGAGGTTTTTATTAGGGATGTTTATTGAAATTCACAATTCACAGGTCATTAACGGGTTTCGGGGGAAAGTGCCTCCCCCTTTGTCAGGACTTCTCTATGCAATACAGGCAGATCGTGGCTGGTGGGAGGGGCCGGCAGGGGGCTGTACAGAGCTTCATGAAAACATCATGGTGCCCTGCCTCAGTACTCCTCTCAAAAGCCCTCAGCCTCGATGCACACAAAACAGTGGGAGGGGTTATGCAAATAAACACCTTGATGGGTGGCGTTCAGACGGGTGTAGAGGCGTGCTCAGTATGGAAGGTCGTTACACTTTGAGGTTATTAGGAATGTTTATTGAAATTTACAGGTGATGAGTAGAGCAATGTGTTTCGGGGGAAGTGTCTCCCCCTTCGTCAGGACGGTGATGGTGGATGTGGTCAGGACTGACCTGAAACCAGAGGTTATCACACTTGAGGGTAATTATTAGGTTTGTTTATTGAAATTCACAGGTGATTAGTAGAGCATTGAGTTTTGGGGGAAGTGCCTCCCCTTTCCCTGCCTCAGAACTCCTCTTAAGAGACCTCAGCCCTGATGTAAGCAGTGGGAGGAGTTATGCAAATATCAAAATGCTTTGATGGGTGTGGTTTGGATCGGTGTAGAGGAGCGCTCAGTATAGAAGGTCGTAACGCTTGAGGTTATTGTTTATAGGAATGTTTATTGAAATTCACAGTTCACAAGTGATGATTAACGGGTTTCGGGGAAAGTGCCTCCCTCTTTGTCAGGTCTTCTCTATGAAATACAGGCAGCTCATGGCTGGTGGGAGGGGCTGGCAGGGAGGCTGTACGTAGCTTCCTGAAAACCTCACAGCACCCTGCCTAAGTACTCCCCTCGAGCCTGCAGCCCTGATAAAAACAGTGGGAGGAGTTATGCAAATATGAAAATGCCTTGATGGGCGGGATTCAGATGGGTGCAAAGAAGCGCTCAGTATGAAAGGTCATCACAGTTGGGGTTTTTAGTGAGAATGTTTATTGAAATTCACGGGTGATGAGTAAAGCAACGCGTTTTGGGGGAAGTGCCTCCCCCTTCATCAGGACTGTGATAGTGGGTGTGGTCAGGAATGACCTGGAACTGGAGGTCATCACACTTGAGGTTATTATTGGAAATGTTTACTGAAATTCACAGGTGATAAGTAGAATTTTGGGGAAGTGCCTCCCCTTTCTCTGCCTCCGTACTCCTCTCAAGAGCCCTCAGCCCTGATGCAAACAGTGGGAGGAGTTTATGCAAATATCACAGCCTCTTTACCAGTGTGGTTCGGAGCATGCTCAGTATGCAAGGTCGTCACACTTGAGGTTATAATTAGGAATGTTTATTGAAATTCGCAGGTGATGAGTAGAGCAAAGCGTTTCAGGTGAAGTGCCTCCCCTTTGTCAGAATTTCTCTATGAAATGCAGGCTGATCATGGCTGGTGGGAGGGGCCAGCAGAGTCCATACATGGCTTCCTGAAGACATCACAGCCCCCCTGCCTCAGTACTCCTCTCAAGAGCCCTCAGACCTGATGCAAACAGTGGAAGGAGTTATGAAAAATGTAAAACACCTTGATGGTTGGGGTTTGAATCAGTGTAGAGGCATCCTCAGTATAGAAGGTCGTAACGCTTGAGGTTATTGTTAGGAATGTTGAAATTCACAGTACACAGGTGATGATTAACGAGTTTCGAGGAAGGTGCCTCACCCTTTTGTCAGGACTTCTCTATGAAATACAGGCACCTCATGGCTGGTGGGAAGGGCCAGCAGGGCGCTGTACATAGCTTCCTGAAAACCTCATCAGTACTCCTCTCCAGAGCCCTCAGCCCTGATGCAAGCAGTGGGAGGAGTCATGCAAATATAAAAGAGCCTTGATGGGTGGGATTTAGATGGGTGTAGAGGCGCACTCAGTATGGGAGGCCTTCACACTTGAGGTTATTATTAAGAATGTTTATCGAAACTCACAGGTGATGAGTAGAGCAACGCATTTGGGGGGGGGGGGGGTGAAAGTGCCCCCCCCTTCATCAGGACTGTGATGGTGGGTGTGGTCAGGACTGACCTGGAACCAGAGGTCATCACACTTGAGGTTATTATTAGGAATGTTTATTGAAATTCACAGGTGATGAGTAGAGCAACGTGTTTCGGGGGAAGTGCTTCCCCTTCACCAGCACTGTGATGGTGGGTGAGGACAGCACTGACCTGGAACGGACCGTTATCATGCTTGAGGTTATTATTGGGAATGTTTATTGAAATTCACAGGCGATAAGTGTTTTGGGGGAAGTGCCTCCCCTTTCCCTGCCTCAGTGCTCCTCTTGAGCCCTCAACCCTGATGCAAACAGTGGAAGGAGTTACGCAAATACGAAAACGCCTTGATGGGTGGGGTTCAGATGGGTGTAGAGGTGCGCTCAGTATGGAAGGTCGTCACGCTTGAGGTTATTATTCGGAATGTTTATTGAAAATTGCAGGTGATGAGTAGAGCAACGTGTTTCGGGGGTGCTTCTCCCTTCACCAGGACCTGGGACCGGAGGTAAAATTCGGCACAAGCCCTTTTAGGTGCTGTCAAGGTGGAAAATCAGCATGTGGGTAGGGGGTCAGTCTGGATCAGTGGGCGTACCTAGTATTTGCATGCAGACCGCCCACATTTTAAGCTGAGCCTCCATGATTGACAGAACCGAAATCCAGTGAATGAAAGGGGCGGGGCCAGGGACAATCAGGCGTCGGGGTCCTCCAGCCAGAAAAATGAGGCGGGGCTCTGACTTGCTGCGGCTTCTAATGCACATTGTGAGAAGCTTACAGTGTGCAGTGAAATCAGAGTAAGTCATTTTAATACAGGAGAGGAGCCGGTACGATTGTGCAAGACCGAAGGCAAGGCTGGAGTTCCCCTTTAAATTGTTCCTTTTTCAGGCTGTACTGACCCCTGGCAGACCTCAGAGGTCAGGTGTAATTTGTGTAGTCACTCCTGTTGCCCATTACATTAACCCGCCGGCTCTGCCAGTTTAATCATTCACATGTTGCTCATTTTTAAAGGAATGTTGGGCCCTCCTCGTTCCCACCGGGATGTTTGGCATTTTTTCTCCTGCTGTGAAAATAGTCGACTTTGACCAATGCCAGCAGGTCTGACTAATTGCTTTTTTTTTCAAAGAATCACTTAAAATCTTCAAGCAGTCATTATTTTTCTTTATAAACAAGTGGCAGCCATGGCAATAGTACACAGGACTCCCAATGTTCTCATCCCCCTGCTCCTGTAGTGGGTTAAAAACCCAACTCCAGCCAAAATGAATTATGTTTTGGAAAGAGTAGAGAAAAGAGGTAGAGACAGTTCATTGAAAGTTTATACAAGAAATCCAACGCGTTTCGGAAGGAGGGCGTTTTGGCTCCCCGAAACGCGTCAGATCCTTGTGAGGTGAGAGGCTGCTGCAGAAGTGGCCTGATCAGTGTAAAACATTGTGAAAACGGGCAAAAATCACACAAGCACCAGGATTTGCCTGACTGCTTCATCACCGAGCTGGCACCTCAGTCCAGGACCCTGCACGATGCCTGAACAAAGATGGTCTTCCACCTGACTTTATATTGAAATTAATTTGCATCTGGGCTATTAACTCTTGGGGTGCCATTTCAATTTTAGATCTATTTGTTTTACAAACCAAGGAAACTACGGATCTTCCTGCTGCGGGCAGGAGGAGGCATTTTCTCAGTCTCCCCTCCCCCCCCAGCGATCACTCAAGACTGCACATTGTAACTTTGTAGCAGGTCACATGGTGAGAAGCTGCAGTAGGTCATCGGTCTGACCCCGCCTGATGAAAGGGGACAAGTTTTGGCTCCCTGAAACGTGTCGGTTTCCTAGTATGGTCTTGCAACTGACGTAATGTTGGAATAAATTTGTATCTGCGTTATTAACTCTTGGGGTGGTGTTTCAATTTCAAATCTATTTATTTGTTTTGCAAACCAAGAAAACTGTGGGGATCTTCTTCTGCAGGCACGAGGAGGCATTTCCTCAGTCTCCCCTCCCCCCAGGGATCACTTAAGACTGCACATTGTAACATTGTAGCAAGTCACATGGTGAGAAGGTGAAGCAGGGGCTGATTTTGCCTAGGCTGAGATGATGTCATCGGTCTGCTGCAGGCAGGAGGAAGCATTTCCTCAGTCTCCCCTCACCCAGGATCACTCAAGACTGCACATTGTAACATTGTAGCAAGTCACATGGTAAAAAAAATGCCTAGGCTGAGATGATGTCATCGGTCTGCTGCAGGCAGGAGGAAGCATTTTCTTAGTCTCCCCTCCCCCCCAGTGATCACTCAGGATTGCACATTGTAACTTTGTAGCAAGTCACATGGTGAGAAGGTGCAGCAGGGGCTAACTTTGCCTAGGCTGAAATGATGTCATCGGTCTGCTGCAGGCAGGAGGATGCATTTCCTCAGTCTCCTCCTGTGATCACATGAAAAAAATATAACTGATGACAGGTCCACTTTAAATTCCCATCATCCCATTGAAATTCAGATCAGGCTTATTGGTGGAATGCCTGGCCCCGGCTGGTGAGATGACAGCGGAGGTGGAGCGTGGGGGTTGATTGATGTCCAGTGAAATCAGCATTGCCTATAAGTTAATTATAGTTTCGTTATCCACCATAGGGAGGGATGGGGGAGGTGCACAGAGAGGTCAGGCAGAGTTCAGTCCATCAGTGAACTCTTGTGAAAGGCGTCAGATAAGCCGCCCTGAGATTTCCAGACCATCGTTTTTGTTTTTCCAAGAAAACTGAGTTTTATTTCTAGTAAAGTGACCCTCGGAAAAGAAAAAAAACACACCCGCCTCACCAGAAAAATCTGACCTGCCATTGGCTATTTGCCCGTTTTCCGACCAGTATTTTCTGTTTGCATTAATTTTTTTGCCAGTATTAAAAATACATTTCATCTGAATCCGGCCGAACCGAAGCGCTAGCATCATAGTTCATTCTAATACTGGAGACCAATAGTAGGGAAAGGAAGTCCTAAAAGTCACCCATAACAGCAAAACCCTGTGAGGAGGTGTATGACGGCCTTCAGCCCGGGCTCCAACCAGGCCACTCTACCCAACACGTTTCACTCATGGGGAACTGAATACCAATAATATAAGATCTAGCACCATAGTTCACTCTAACATTGGATACCCATAATAGAAGATGTGGCTCCATAGTTCACGCTAACATTGGATACACATAATAGTTCTGGCTCCATAGTTCACGCTAACATTGGATACACATAATGGTTCTGGTTCCATAGTTCACGCTAACACCAGATAGAAGATCTACAATAGAGTGAAGTATGGTGGTACATCTTCTTTTATCGATATCCGGTGTTAGAATTAAATTTGGAGATAGTTCTTCGATTATTGGTATCCAACTATGGTACTAGATCTTTTATTGTTGGTATGCTGTGTCAGTCAACTATGGTTCTAGATCTTCTGACACCAAATACCAATATTATATCTAGCACCATAGATCACTCTTGACATGGGATACCAGTAATAGAAGATCTAGCACAGTGGTTCTCAACCTCTCTAGTGCCGTGACCCCTTGATAAAATTTCCCAAGTTGTGGGGACCCCTAACAGTAAAATTATTTTCACAGCGTGGGTTGTCAACACCCAAGGCAAGACAGCCGCGGACTCCAGGAACAGCCCAGCTGGGTGGCCACAGGCTCCAGGGACAACCCTGCTGGGCGGCCGCGAAAAGGCTGGGAGAGCGGTGCGGGCTTCGGGAACAGCCCAGGATTCGGTGGCCCCTGGCGAATCATCATTCGACCCCCAAGGGGGTCCCGACCCCCAGGTTGAGAACCACTGATCTAGCACCATAGTTCACTCTAATATTGGATACCCATAATAGAGGATCTGGCTCCATAGTTCACGCTAACACCAGATAGAAGATCTAGAATAAAGTGAACTATGGTGGTACATCTTCTATTATTGGTATCCGGTGTTAGAATTAAATTTGGAGATAGTTCTCCGATTATTCTCATCCAATGTTCGAGTGAACTATGGTACTAAATCTTTTATTGTTGGTATGCTGTGCCAGAGTCAACTATGGTTCTAGATCTTCTGACACCAAATACCAATCTTAAATCTAGCACCATAGATCACTCTTGACATGGGATACCAGTAATAGAAGATCTAGCACCATAGTTCACTCTGACACTGGACACCAGTAATGAAACCCTGGACTCCAATAATCAAAGATCTAGCACCATAGTTCACTTTAATATTGGATACCAATAAGAGAAGAACTAGCACCATAGTTCACTCTGACACTGGACTCCAAAAATAGAAGATCTAGTACCATAGTTCAATACAACACTGGACTCCAAAAATAGAAGATCTAGTGCCATAGTTAAATACAACACTGGATACTAATAATAGAAGATCTAGATCCATAGTTCAATCTAACACTTGAAACCAATAATAGAAGATCTAGTGCCACAGTTCTCTCTAAGATTGGATAACAGTAAAAAAAAAATGTTGCACCATAGTTCAGTCTAACATTGGATAACAATAATCAAAGAACTAGCTCCAGAGTTTATTCTAACACTGGATACCAATAATAGAAGAGCTAGGTGCCATAGTTCACTCTAACATTGGATAGCGGTAATAGAAAATCTAGCACCATAGTTTACTTTAACATTGGATACCAATAATAGAAGATCTAGCACCATGGTTCACTCTGACACTGGACACCAGTAATGAAACACTGGGCTCCAATAATCAAAGATCTAGCACCATAGTTCACTTTAATATTGGATACCAATAAGAGAAGAACTAGCACCATATTTCACTCTGACACTGGACTCCAAAAATAGGAGATCTAGTACCATAGTTCAATACAACACTGGACTCCAAAAATAGAAGATCTAGTGCCATAGTTAAGTACAACACTGGATACCAATAATAGAAGATCTAGAGCCATAGTTCAATCTAACGTTTGAAGCCAATAATAGAAGATCTAGGTGCCATAGTTCACTCTAACATTGGATAGCAGTAATAGAAGATCTAGCACCATAGTTTACTTTAACACAGTGATGGTGAACCTTGGCACCCCAGATGTTTTGGAAACTAAAACTAAAATTATTCCATAATGTTCAACTATACTGCAGAGTGCATGAGCATCATGGGAAATGTAGTTCCAAAACATCTGGGGTGCCAAAGTACGCTAGTACTGCTCTAAGAGAGAAGACCTAGAATCAAGTGAACTATGGTTGTAGATCTTCTATTATTGGTATCCTGTGTTAGAATGAACTTTGGAGCTAGTTCTTTGATTATTATCTAATGTTAGATGGAACTATGGTTCTAGATCTTTCATTACTGGTATCCTCCAGTGTCAGAGTGAACTGTGGTTCTAGAGATCTTCTGACACCGGATACCAGTAATAGTAGATATGCCACCATAGTTCACTCTGACGCCGGATACCAGTAATAGATCTGGCTCCATAGTTCACTCTGACACTGGATACCAGTAATAGAAGATCTAGGACCATAGTTTACGCTAACACCGCATACCAACAATAAACTGAATGCATTGTATAATTGTGTCCAAATATTACATAATTTTGGTAAATCTAAAGGGGTTTGTACAGAGGTTATACAATGGGATTGTATAGTATATTGCCAGCTTGAAGCAGATTGTACAGTCAGATTGCAACCCGTGTAGTGAACTTTAGGTTTACCTAGAAACCTTTTAGCAGGCTCCGAAAACATTGTCCCAGCCTGCAGGTTGAAGCTGCCGAATTGCACCGGGGGATGCTTCATAAACGGAGAGATTTCTCAAGTGTTCCATGGGCGTTTCTGATGCTCAAAATCGTCCTTCCTTTGCAGTTTTCTTTTACTGGTTTCTCTCTTCACAAGTTCTTGAGAAGCAGAGAGGTGACGATTAGAACTTGCACAGGAAGAGGAGCTTGTGCGGTGAAAACAGGAAGGCCCAACCCTGCCGTGTCTTTTTACCCTTGACAATTCACAAACACAGGGGGCCTTCGGTGCTGGCTGAAACGGCCGCAGAGGATATGAGCATAGCCTTGTAGCAGAGATAACGCAGGGCCACCTTACTAAGATGCAACCACAACTTTTTATCAGGGCCAAACAATCTGTCCGGCTGGGTGCCTTCCAGATGTTAAAGTGTCTTTTATGGTTGGGGGATTCCTCTATCAGCGCCCTATAAGGTGGCCTTTGGAGATACTAAAAGTCAGAGCTGGACCAAGGAGTAGGCAGAAGAGGCAATTGCCTTGGGTGCTCCAGCATGATGGGGGTGTAAAAAGACAGAACCGGCAACCTATGCTGCTGAGGAAGTTCACAGCTCATGAATGGGGGTGCAATCGATTCTTTGCACCCTTGGGTGCTAGGGGAGCTTATCTCAACACTGGTAGAAGTCCAGTGGTTTACCTTTTTAGATTGCCTTTTGAACCCAAATAATAATGTAGCTGAATCAATTGCAGCACAAAGTACTGGAAGCTTTATGGGTTAAAAAATGGACCCTGGGATTTGTTCGATTGTGTACAAATGTCGACATGAGCTATTGAGCTCTGTGAGCTAGCTTTTCAACTGCTGAGTTGTTCATTGCAAGTACCTTGCCCTGCTATTAATTTGGCTACATTATTACAATTTATCTGGGTTCAAAAAGCAATCTAAAGACAAACCTCTGGTCTTCTGCTGAGACAAGGACCTCTAGCACCCAAGGGTGCAAAGGTGTAATTGTATCCCCTCATGAGCTGTGAACTACCTCAGCCGCAATAGTTGCAGGTTCTTCCCTCTTAGCGTCCCCATCATGCTGAAGCACCCAAAGGCGATTGCCTGTTCTACCTATCCCTCGGCCTGGTTCTGACTCTTGATCTTCATCTCCAAAACATTTATAGTTTCCCTTTCGGGAGCAGCTTTTAACTCAATTTGACTTGGTAGCCTAGTTGTAAGTACGAGGTACAGGTGGTCACTCGTGGTAGCCCCAAAGCGTTCTGGGAACCATGCCATCCCATTTGCGCAATGCTCATGCCAAGCCACTTGAGACACAATTAAGTCTTTTGGGAAAGGACTGTTTCGGACATTTGCCAAAATATACAATTATATTCTATTCGATCTTACATTGAAGTGTTTTTTTTTGGGGGGGGGGGGGGGGGGGATTGGCTAATATGGCGTTTTCTGAGAATAGCTTATCTTTGTCCTTTTGTGTTCTTCAGAAAAAGAAGAGGAGGAGAATCGATCGAACCATGATCGGGGAGCCCATGAATTTTGTACACCTGACACATATAGGATCCGGTGACATGGGGGCCAGCGATGGTTTACAGATGGTATGTGGAACTTCTCATCATTTGTTATACACATTGTGGTCACCCTTCCTTGCTCTGCTACAGCAGATCCTTCATACTAGACCTGCCTTTCTCAACCCTTTTCACATAGGGCAACACTTGAAATAAATTTACAGTCTTACCTAACCCCTGCCAGTAATTACTATATAATGGTACATTAGTGTGGTCACTGGGAAGAATTATCCTTACATTGATGATCATTCAGAATATTCCACCCTTAAGGATAGCTAAAAGGATCATTGGTTCATTGGTAACTTACCAGTGAGTCACAAATTGCATTGGAGGTTGGTATAGGTGGGGATCAACTCACCGTTGATCATTGCTCAAGGAACCCCTCGCAACCTCAGAAAGAACACTAGGATTTCACGGAACCCTGGTTAACAAAGACTGTACTAAACACGTGTCTAAAGACCAACCGCAGGAACATTCATAATACATCTGAAGCCATCTAGAACGAGTTCACTGGGTTCATCATTTCAAAATGCTTATCTGGTTTATTTTCACATCAACATTCAATTGAAATGTTAAAACTGAAGTTTATTCTGCTTATGTTTTGCCGTCTCTGGTTCCTCTTTTTTTTCTGATAATGATCTTTTGAAGTAAAACCTTCCCATTTTCATCACATTCCTTATTTTAGTCCCAATAATGATGTCATTAGGTCTCTGTGCTTTTCTATGACTGTTAACGGGTTAGGACAGCCTTTCTCAACCTTTTTACTCCTATGGAACTCTTGAAATAGGTCTCAGGTTCTCAGAGAACCTCTGTTTAAAAAGACAAGAATATTGTAAGGTCCTCTAATATTAGAGGACAGTGTAGACACAATCCCTTGCATTGGAGGTCAGTATTGGTGGGGATCACCCCACCGTTGCTCACTACTCAAGGAACCCCTAGAAACCTCAGGAGGAACTTTGGTTAAGAAACATTGGGTAAGGGTTTAGGTTGGGAGTTGGAAGGTTCAAGTTAGGAGGTAAAATAAGGTGAGGGCTTGAACGGGGTTAGAGTTATAGGTCAAATTGGATGTTACATTTAGGGGTTAGGTTGGGGACTTGGATTGCAGGCTAGGTTGACCGTTAAAGGTTCGGGTAAGGGTTTAGGTAAGAAGTTAGGAGTTACAATAAGGGTTTAAAATGGGGTTAGCATTGGAGATCATAAAGTTACATTTAGAGGCTGGGTTTTCATTACATTCCTTATTTTAGTCCCAACAATGTCATTAGGTCTCTGTGCTTTTCTATGACTGTTAACGGGTTAGGACAGCCTTTCTCAACCTTTTTACTCCTATGGAACTCTTGAAATAGGTCTCAGGTTCTCAGAGAACCTCTGTTTAAAAAGACAAGAATATTGTAAGGTCCTCTAATATTAGAGGACAGTGTAGACACACTCCCTTGCATTGGAGGTCAGTATTGGTGAGGATCACCCCACCGTTGCTCACTACTCAAGGAACTCCTAGAAACCTCATGAGGAACTCTGGTTAAGAAACATTGGGTAAGGGTTTAGGTTGAGAGTTGGAAGGTTCAAGTTAGGAGGTAAAATAAGGTAAGGGCTTGAATGGGGTTATGGGGCATACACACGGTCAGACTTTTCGTCTACAAAAGTCCAACGGACGCCGACGGACTAAAGCTGGCTGGTAATCCGATCGTATGTGGGCTTCCCCGGACTTTCAGCTGACTT
Organism: Aquarana catesbeiana; assembly: GCF_042186555.1. Taxonomy (NCBI): domain Eukaryota; kingdom Metazoa; phylum Chordata; class Amphibia; order Anura; family Ranidae; genus Aquarana; species Aquarana catesbeiana. The sequence goes on from NC_133336.1 coordinate 237,578,240, forward strand.
TTTCAGCCTCAAATCCGACGGACTTTAGATTTGAAACATGCTTCAAATCTTTACGTCGTAACTACGACGGACCCCGAAATCCGCTCGTCTGTGTGCTAGTCCGACGGACAAAAACCCACGCTAGGGCAGCTATTGGCTACTGGCTATGAACTTCCTTATTTTAGTCTGGTGTACGTCATCACGTACGAATCCGTCGGACTTTTGTGTGGTCGTGTGTAGGCAAGTCCGTTCGTTAGAAAGTCTGCCGCAAGTCCGCCGAAAGTCCGCCGGAAGTCTGTCGGACAGGCTGTCGGACTTTTGTAGACGAAAAGTCCGACCGTGTGTATGCCCCATTAGAGTCATAGGGTCAAAATGGATGTTACATTTAGTTGTTAGGTTGGGGGTTTGGATTGCAGGCTAGGTTGACTGGTAAGGGTTTAGGTTAGAAGATTCAAGTTAGGAGTTAAGATAAGGAGTTTGAATGGGGTTAGGATTGGAAATCAGAAAGTTACATTTAGAGGCTAGGTTAGTTGGGTTGATGATTAAAATAAAATAAGGTAAGGGTTTGGACTGTGGTTAGGGTTGGGGGCATATAAGAATGAGATGAAATCAGGGTTCATCAAGGGACTGCGGTTTAGTGGTTAGAAAGGATTGGGTTGAACATGGGTTAGTATATCTGTTTGCACTGTCTTTCCTTCCTGTCCTGAAGACGATGGTCACCAGACCTCCGACGCAGCAAGATAAACCTAGCAGAGGCCTAAAAATGACTAAGCCCACTAGGGGGCGAAACACGTCTGAAGGACCTCTCCTGCAGGTGGGGAGCAGAGCTGAAGCCATCTTACATTACTGGTTTAGTTTTGGTCACAGTGAGTCGGCGTCCTGTGTGTGATCAGTGGAAATTTTCTCTAGCAGAGAATCTAACTCAAATTTCGTCTAGAGTTTCACTTCACAGACCCCTTCTATAACACGATGACTAACCAGTGTATGTTTTTCAGGGTGGAGCTATGCAGGAACAGATGAGGTCAAAGTGCGGCCGAGACAGACAGTGGAGCAACTCCCGAGTCTTGTAGCTGTTCTCAGTGTAAGCACAACCTTCCTATAATACTCTAAGGAAATTATTTGCTTTTCCTTTAAGTTCATCCAATCCACTCCATGATCTCTGGTATAGTCAGTGATCCTCACCTTGGAGGATTCAGGTTTTCATGCTTTCACTCATTGTATCTAATTCTCAGCAAAGAGATGGTGGGAACCCCTCATAATGGGCACAGCAGGTGTTCAGACCTGGGAACTCAGCACAGGGATGGTGGGAAGCCCTCATAATGAGCACAGTGTGTCTAAAGACCCAGGAACTCAGTACAGGGATGGTGGGAAGCCCTCATAATGCGCACAGCAGGTGTACAAACCCAAGAACTCAGCACAGGGATGGTGGGAACCCCTCATAATGGACACAGCAGGTGTACAGACCTGGGAACTCAACACAGGGACGGTAGGAACTCCTCATAATGCGCACAGCAGGTGTACAGACCTCACAGCCGGTGTACAGACCCGGGAACTCAGTATAGGGATGGTGGGAACTCCTCATAATTGGCACGGCAGGTGTACAGACCCGGTAACTCAGTATAGGGATGGTGGGAACTCCTCATAATTGGCACAGCAGGTGTACAGACCCGGGAACTCAGTATAGGGATGGTGGGAACTCCTCATAATTGGCACAGCAGGTGTACAGACCCGGGAACTCAGTATAGGGATGGTGGGAACTCCTCATAATGGGCACAACAGGTGTACAGACCACCCCAAAGTTCATTAACTTTTTGTCTTTTCTTCCTCAGAAGCGGAGCGTGTGAAACAAGAGCCACCAAGAACAGCAGGGCGGAAGCACAGTGGTGCAATCACTGGATAAGTTATTCAATGTTCAACCTTCCGAAAAGTTTTTTTTTTTCCCTTGTTATTTTTTAAAATATTTTTGTTGAGTTTATGAGAAAAAAAAAAAAGAATCTGAAGAATGTGCAATATTTTTATAGTACATTTTTTTGGAATTTCCTTTTTCTTTTTTTTTTTTTTTTTTTTCTTTTTTGGCCGAGTTGATTCCTGCTTGTCTACGTAACTCCACGGACTATTTATCTTCGTTATCTGTTTTGTGTAACTGCTGTAACCAAGTGAAGTGTTGCCAGCGTTTGATAAAATGAGAGCACTTGGTCCGCTGGTATCTCCTGACTGCCTACGCTTAACTTGAGACTTTTCAACATTCCGAGCGAATATTTGTGCAACGAACAAAAACAACAGCAAAAAAAAAAATATTTCAGTACAGATTGCAATCATTCCAGATCGAAACGTCATGCGCAAGCCCTAAATACTTGCTTTGGATTTTTGGTTTGTATGAGTTGCAGCACTCCTATAGGTGAAATCTGGTATTGCAGCTTTTCTATGCTACCTTTAGAATCTAACCCTTGGCTCTTCTTGGGCTTGTATCTAAAGGTGGGGATTGGATAGGCTAAAAAAAAAACCTTTTTCTGATTGCATTTCACCCCACAAAAAAAAGGGGGGCTGGCACCAAGGGTAGCTCCATGCAACCCTCGTCGTCCCGCTCCATAGCGGGGACATGAACCATTAGTCAGCCCAAGCGCCCATGTCTGTGGTCAGGGCTGGGCTTAAAGAGAAGCTTCAGAAGCCTGGATGGTGTCGGAGCTTCCAACCACCCCCTGATGGTCTTTAAAGTGTGTAGAAACAATATAAACTGTGTCCCCCATTGGGAGATTTCACTTTCACTTCGCACCCAATGCGTGCGCCTCACTTCCTGTGTCGGTGACACCCATGGCATTTTTGAAGTGTGAACTTACTGTATCCCTTGTATATTTCTAGAAAGCCAGTAAATCAAAGGGGAAAGGAGGTCAACACACTGGCAATTGTGAAAGTATGCAGACAATCATGGCGATACAACGGGCAATCGCTATGCAGGCAACAAATAGACAATCAGTATGCAGGCAATCACGACAATGCACGAGCAACAAAGGGGTAATAACTGATGCCCTATGGCTCTCTGGGTGGGTGCCAGCGGAACAGGAAGTGAATGGGGACCTGAACGGCAATAAAAACCCAACAGAGAGTCTAACTCCCCACTAGTGTATTAGTGAGTGAGACACCGGGCGCCACGCATGAGTGCCGTTTTCGCCGTGCATCAGGAGTTGGGCAGCCTTTTTATATCAATGGGCTGCCTACACATGGCGAAAAAGCTCCTTTTTTTACTTTTTTAAAATTTTGAGTAGCGTGAGCAAGAACGCGCTTCGTGCTTGGCACGTTTGAAATGCTATTAACAATTGAATGACACCGCAGGCGATTCATGCACACAAAAATTGCTGTCCCCACTGGGAGATTTCCCCTCACTTCCTGTAACGGTGACACATCAGGAAGTGAAGAAGTATCGCCCCCCAACTAGGACATAAGCTGCAAGCAGTTCAAAGTGAATATGGAAATCCATAAACCTATTAAAGTCTTAGTTAATCAACTAAGCTGAACAACTTTTTCTTTTTTTCTTTTAGTCTTTTTTCTTTTTCTTTTTTTCCCCCTTCTTTTTCCTTTTCTTTCCCATTTTCTCCTTTTTCTCCTCTTTTTTTCTGTTTTCTTTCTTATTTCCCCTTTCTCTCCCCCCCCCCCCTTCTTTCTCCTTTTTTTTCTGTTTTTTTTCCCCCTCATTCTCCTTTTCTTTCTCCTTCTATTTCCCCTTTTCTCCTTTTTCCCCTCCCCTTTTTCTCCCCCCTTTTTTTTTTTTTTTTTACTGCTTTCTTTCTTTTTTCCCTTTTCTCTCTCTTTTTTTTTTTTCTTTTTCTCTTTTTTTTCTCCCCCTTTTCTTTCACCTTTTTTTTACCCCTTTTTCTCCTTTTCCTCCCCCCCCCCCTTTTTTTCTTTTTCTTCTTTCCCCCTCTTTTCTTTACTTTTCTTTTTTTGTTTTCGCCTCTCCTTTTTTTTCTCTCCTCTCTATTTTTTTTTCTTTATTCCTTTTAGCAGAAAAAAAATATCTCCCCTACACCTTTTAACTGCCAGATAACACATTTTTTTTCTTCTTTTTATACCCTTTTTTTCCCTTTTTTCTCTCCCCCCCCCCTTTGTTTACTCCTCTCCTTTTTTTTCCCTCCTCTCTTTATTTTTTTTTTTTCTGCTCTCTTTTTTCACCTTTTTTTTCTTTTTTATTCCTCCCCTTTCCCCTTTGTTCCCTCCTTTTTTTCCTTTACTCCTCTCCCTTTTTTTTTTTTTTCTTTATTCCTTTTAGCAGAAAAAAAATATCCCCCCTACACCATTTAACTGCCAGATAACACAGATTTTTTTTTCTTCTTTTATACAATATAGGAAATGTTTTGATTGCATTAACTTTTTTATTTCAAATTTCTGACAACATTTGCTTGAAATAGTATTCTTAATAACGCACTTGCACACACACGAAAAAAAAATTTATAAAAAAAATGGCGCACTTCTTGTTCAGTGCCAAAATTGTAGGATTATTCATAAAATATTTTGCTGCAGGCAGGTTTTGTTTTTTTGTGGCTGCCAGAATTAAACTTTTTTTTTTTTTTTTGATAATAAAAAACGGATTTATAAATATAAATTGTCAAGAAACAAAAATGAATATTTTGTCATAGGGATTTTAGTTTGCCACATGGCTGCTGCTGCTGTAATATTCTGTCTTTTTCCGAGTCTGAAAAGTTTCTCCATTATTTAGCAGGATGTGTTGTTGTTGTTGTTTTTTTTTTCTGTTTTGATTTAAAAAAAAAAAATCACAGAGCTGTTTGCCCTGGGAAACTGTATGTACATTCACAAAATGTATTATTATTATTGGGCTATCTCTCCAGGGTGGATTTCAAGAATAACGTGAATTGGGGAAAACTGCATTATGGCCACTAGATGGACATGATTAAGATGATGATCGCCATCTAGTGGCCATAATGTGGAATTTTTCTAAGTCACTACTGTGTATGAATGAAGAACAGAGTGAAAACAATAAAATACCACATTATGGCCACTGGATGGAGCTTGATGATCATAGGAAATACATATTTCCAGTGATCGATCCCTCCATCTAGTGGTTATAATGCAGTATTTTCTTAATTCATTTTATTGTGCATTAATGGAGAACAGAGGGAATCTTTAAAAAAAATGCCTCATTATGGCCACTAGATGGAGCTGATGATCATAGGAAATACATAGTAAACATTTACTTATTTACAATGATCTATTTTTTACCCACGATCATCGGCTCCATCTAGTGGTCATCATGCAGTCCTTTCCTGATTCATAATATGAATGGCTGATTGACAGTCACATTTTTTTGCTAGCGCGCCGCAAAACACGTCTATCAGAAAGGCGCATTGTACTGCCATTCAGTTTTAAAGAAGTCTCCCGCCTAAAACACCCAATTGTTGATCACCTCTTCTGCCATGTATCAAACACAACCATCTACAAGAGCTCCATCTTGTAATTTTAGACTTTTTTCGCTATTTTCTTTTTTTTTTTTTTTTTTTTAATGTACACGCTGCAATAACATACATGAGCATGCCGCTTATGTATGTTATTGCAGAGTGTACATATAAAAAAAAAATTTTTTTTTAAAATGCAATTAAAGGGGTGTATTTATAAAAAAAAAAAAAATTGCATCGCTGTCTGTACATTAAAACTTCATGTATATTACTTCTGTGTTAGTGGGACAAAAATCAAATGTTCTCAGGTTATTTTCTCTACAGATGGAATGCTAGTCATTGAAAAATTAAAACTGCGTGAATGGGGAAAATACCACATTATGGCCGTTAGATGGCGCTGGGGAGCATGCTTATTTATTATGCTGCTCAGCACCATCTAGTGGCCATAATGCAGTATTTTCCCATTCATTTTTTTTTTTTTTTTCAATAAATTACTAAATTAAATCCGGATGAGCCAAAACAAAACAAAAAAAATGAAACGTTTTTACTGTGTAAACCAGGGGCCACCAAACTGCAGCCCTGGGGCCAGATGTGAACCTTTGCTTGCCTTTATCTGGCCCTTGAGGTACTATTCTTCCAATTGACACCAAATATTGAGCACTATTCTTCCTACTAAAACCAATGATGGGGCATTTTCTGTTTCCACTGGCCACAGCTTGCCCCCCCCCCCCCACTCCCTGAATCCCGAAGGACAGTAAACTGGCCCTCTGTTTAAAAAAAGTTTGGAGACCCCTGATGTAGATGCTTTTTAAAGTGACACTAAACAATATCTTTATTCTCCAAAAATAATCCATACACCTTATAGCTACGAGGTGGAGCTGATGATCATATATAGTAAATAAGCATTTATTTCCTATGATCAGCTCCACCTGGAGGCCATAATGAGGTATCATCCTAATTTATTCTGTAATAAAAAAATAAAAATAAATAGATGGGGAAAATACTGCATTATGCCCACTAGGTGGACGATCATATGCAGTAAATAAGCATTCATTTCCTATGATTGTCCATCTAGTGGCCATAATGCAGTATTTTCCCCATTTGTTTTTTTTTATTTTTTATCATAGAATAAATTAGGATTATACATCATTATGGCCTCCAGGTGGAGCTGATGATCATAGGAAATAAATGCTTATTTTATATGATCCTCAGGTCCATCTAGTGGCCATAATGCCGTATTTTCCCCATTTACTCTTTTTTTTTTTTTATTACAGAATTATGGCCACCGGGTGGAGCTGATGATCATAGGAAATAAATACTTATTTGATATGATCGTCGGGTCCATCTAGTGGCCACAATGCAGTATTTTCCACATTTTACTTTTTTTAATACATAATAAATTTCGATGATACCTCGTTAAACGCTCTAATGACGGTGGCACGGTTGTGCAAACTGTTTTTGGAATAACAGTATATTCACACTAGGGTGATCGTATTGATGGGTGCCTTACCATGCTTATTTTATATGAGCGTTTGGTCCTTCTAGTGGCCATAATGCAGTATTTTCCCCATTTACTTTTTTTTTATTACAGAATAAATTGGGATGATACCTCATTATGGCCACCAGGTGGAGCTGATGGTCATAGGAAATAAATGCTTATTTTATATGATCGTCGGGTCCATCTAGTGGCCATAATGCAGTATTTTCCCGAAACACTTTATGAAGAATAAATTGGCGCAGAGAATATAGCCTGAGAACATTCACTTTTGCCCCATTTGCACAGAATACATTTACATGCCATTTTGAAGGCCGAACAGCTTGCAATTTTTTTTTTTTTTTGTCAATGGACCAACAAAGAGTACCTGTCACCCTCCTTATATAAGTGGTAGTAGTCAATCTATGCTCACCGAATATTTGACAGAGCAAGTGGCATCTTGCTTATGTCGGCCTCCACTATGAACGGAAGAGAGGCGCGCATTAAATGCTCTAATGATGGCGGCACGGTTGCACAGACTGGTTTTAGAATAACAGTATATTCATGCTAGGGCGATCGTATCAGTGGACGCCTTACCACTCTCCGATCCGCCCTTCATTGAGTACACAGGCTTCCCCCCCCCCCCCCCAAAAAAAATATTTTGGTTAAAGCACTCCGCCCAAAATCCAAAAACGGAGGCACATTACCGTAATTTGCGCTCCTCGATCTTTAGAGTTTCCAAGACCTGTGTGCCACCCTGCTGCGCTGATGGAGCCGCGTCCTCTCCATGTAAATGATGGTGGCCTTATTTTACGCTATTGTTCTTCCACCCAAATTATCATTGCTTTGCGATCTATGTTTTTTTTTCTTTTTTTTGCCTTTTGTGTTCCAATGTCAAGTCTCCGCCTACCGCGCTGTTCATTTCAGTATTTGTACGCTTAAGGCTTGCTTCCGCTAAGTACCGCAGAAAATTGAGCGCAATGTCATGCACACCTATTTCGAGTTTTGGACCCATTTGCAGTTGTAGTGCGTGTTCACATGCCCAGTCCATGTCGCAATTTGTGTTTCTCCATGTGCAGTGTAGCTCCTAGTGGGCCTGCGTGGCCCTCAGTGTCACCCCCCACCAGTGGGCCTATGTGGACCGCAGTGTTGTCCCCAGTGGGCCTACGTGTCACCCCCCCAGTGGGCCTATGTGGCCCGCAGTGTTGTCCCCCAGTGGGCCTACGTGGCTCACAATGTCACCCCCAGAAGCCCTACATGCGACCCTCCAGTGGGCTTATGTGGCCCACAGTGCTGCCCCAGTGGGCCTATATGGCCCTCCCTGGGCCTACGTGGACTGCAGTGTCGCCCCCAGTGGGCCTACATGGCCCACAGTGTTGTCTCCAGTGGGCCTACGTGGACTTCAGTGTCACTCTCAGTGGGCCTACATGTCATCCCCCAGTGAGCCTATGTGGACTGCAGTGTTGCCCTCAGTGGGCCTACATGTCATCCCAAGTGGGCCTACGTGGACTGCAGTGTTGCCCCAGTGGGTCTACGTATCACCCCCCCAGTGGGCCTACGCGGACCGCAGTGTCGCCCCCAGTGGGCCTACGTGGACTTCAGTGTCGCCCCCCGGTGGACCTACGTGGCCCCCCTAGAAGCCCTACATGTTACCCCCCAGTGAGCTTACGTGGCCCACAGTGTCGCCCCAGTGGGCCTACATGTCATCCCCCCGTGGGCCTATGTGGCCAGCAGTGTCGCCCCCAGTGGGCCTACGTGGACTTCAGTGTCGCCCCAGAAGCCCTACATGTCATCCCCCAGTGCGCTTACATGGCCCACAGTGTGACCCCAGTGGGCCTATGTGGCAGTGTCGCCCCCCCCAGTGGGCCTACGTGGCCTACAGTGTTGTCCCCAGTGGGCCTACGTGGCCAATACTAATGCAGCTGTCTGCCGAGGACAGGACAGGTACATTTTTTGGCTCATGTGTTGATTGCACATTGAAAACGAATGGACATGCTGAACACCGAGCTCATGAGAACACGTACACAAGTGTGAATGGGCTCTAAAACCAACCCAACCATCTTCCACATCAATGGGCCTCATTCTTAAAGTTGGTGCCGTGAGCAGGGCTATCCATGGCAGCACCAGGAATGGTGATGTCACCCAGTTTGGCCCCATCTAAGCCCAAAGCAAAGGGCTCCTAGCCCATTTTTCCATCTCCACGCTGCTGATCCCCCTGCAGCCTCTTTCAGCTACTTCCTGTCTACATGCACTTGCTCTAGTGTCGTCTATACATCATTGCTTTGTGCCGGCTTCTTGAATGGTGACAACAATGGACCATGCTTGCCCATTGTACGTCAGCATGGCCTTTTGTAGTCTCTGCCGGGGGACACACGTGATGGTGACAACGCAAGAGGGCGAGTGGGAGACAGTTGTCACCTCACAAACAGGAAGTGCTTGAATTTTACGTCAGGATCACCAGCTATTTTAGTTAAAGCTACAGACCTTTAAAGATTCAAAATGACTAACATGGTAAAGCTGTAGAGATTGGGTTGATGTCTATGTTAAATCTCTCAACACTGAATGAAAGATCAGCTTCAGTTTTAGATTTTTCTTATTCTTTTAGTAGTGATTTTAGAGATGGGGATGTTTTTTTTTTTTTAGCCTCACTAACGTCTAGAATATTGTGAAGTTGCAGCTGGTCTGTGAACCATAACGGGGGGGCTGGACCCACCCCACCTTTTGTAATGAGCTTCTCTTCCTCTGATACCTGGCTTGTGCTAATAAAATCAAGTGAAAAAAAAAAAAAATCACGATCTCCGATTCTCGTTTTATTTCTCCTTGTGCCATCATGTGATGTTCTTTATTCACGCCGTGGAATTAATATTACAACCAAGAAAACGTAAATGTATTTTATTGGGATTTTATGCGATAGATCAATACAGAGTGGCCCATAATTGTGAAGTGGAAGGAAAATGATAAATGGTTTTAATTTTTTTTACAAATATGTGAAAAGTGTGGGGGGTACATTTGTATGGCGCCCCCCGGAGTCAATGCTTTGTAGAATCACCTTTCTCTGCAATTACAGCTGCAAGTCTTTTTGGGGATGTCTCTACCAGCTTTGCACATCTAGAGAGGGACATTTTTGCCCATTCTTCTTTGTGAAATATCTCAAGCTCTGTTAGATTGGATGGAGACATCTGTGAACAGCAATTTTCAAGTCTTGCCACAGATTCTCAACTGGATTTAGGTCTGGACTTTGACCGGGCCATTCTAACACATGAATATGCTTTGATGTAAACCATTCCATTGTAGCTCTGGCTGTATGTTTAGGGTCGTTGTCCTGCTGGAAGGTGAACCTCCGCCCCAGTCTCAAGTCTTCGGACTCTAAGATTGCTCTGTATTTGGCTCCATCCATCTTCCCATCAACTCTGACCAGCTTCCCTGTCCCTGCTGAAGAAAAGCATCCCCACAACATGATGCTGCCACCACCATGTTTCACAGTGGGGATGGTGTGTTCAGGGTGATGTGCAGTGTTAGTTTTCCCCACACATAGTGTTTTGCTTTTAGGCCAAAAAGTTAAATTTTGGTCTCATCTGACCAGAGCACCTTCTTCCACATGTTTGCTGTGTCCCCCACAGTGGCAGGCATTAAAAATGGGGCATAATGTCTGCCACTGACATCAATGATGGGGGGCGATCCCTCCTAGTAATACCAATGAAGGGGCACTATTTCTCCCAATGATGGGACACTATTCCTCCCGCTAATACCAATGATGGGACACTATTCCTCCCAATTATACCAATGATAGGACACTATTCCTCCCACTGACACCAATGATGGGACACTATTCCTCCCACTGACACCAATGATGGGACACAATTCCTCCCACTGACACCAATGATGGGACACAATTCCTCCCACTGACACCAATGATGGGACACTATTCCTCCCACTGACACCAATGATGGGACACTATTCCCACCAATGATGGGACACTATTCCTCCCACTGACACCAATGATGGGACACTATTCCTCCCACTGACACCAATGATGAGACTCTATTCCTCCCACTGATACCAATGATGGGGCACTATTCCTCTCACTGATACCAATGATGGGACACTATTCCTCCCAATTATACCAATGATAGGACACTATTCCTCCCAATTATACCAATGATAGGACATTATTCCTCCCACTGACACCAATGATGGGACACTATTCCTCCCACTGACACCAATGATGGGACACTATTCCTCCCACTGACACCAATGATGGGACACAATTCCTCCCACTGACACCAATGATGGGACACTATTCCTCCCACTGACACCAATGATGAGACTCTATTCCTCCCACTGATACCAATGATGGGGCACTATTCCTCTCACTGATACCAATGATGGGACACTATTCCTCCCAATTATACCAATGATAGGACATTATTCCTCCCACTGACACCAATGATGGGACACTATTCCTCCCACTGACACCAATGATGAGGGAACTATTCCTCCTCATATTGACCACCAACCCCCGAAGCCAGATTTATTCTCACGGATGTTGGGCCTAGGACATTTTCTACCTCCACTGGCCACAATCTGGCCCTGAAAAGTTTGGAGTCCTTTGTTATACAGTATATACATCGGCAATATCCACTTTACAAAAATAGTTTATTAGGACATACAAAAACACAAAGAAAGAAAGCATGACTTCTATGCTAAAGACCACACCCTCCAAAAAGAGGCAAAAAAGACAAAATACAGAAATATATACATGATAATATACACAAAGGCAGTTAAAAAGAGCCAAGCAATAAGGGGATTCTCCTCCATTGGGACACAGAAATAATAATAAAAAAAAAAAAAAGACGGGATCCAACCCTTCCCCACTCGCTACAAAACTTTTTAAAACTAACTGGAGTTCCACTTTAATAACCCAACTCCAGGTAAAATACACAGAACACCCCGGAGCAAGAAAGAAGATCTGAGAGACCTTAGATGCAAGCTGGACAGAAACAAAAAGTCACCACTCTGGAACTAGGAGGTGACTCAGAACTGTGGTAGCTTCCATCGCCAATGTCTCATGAAGGTTTCCTTCTCTTTTGCAATGGCACCATCTTGGATGATAAGAGCAGCTTAGGCAGCACTACCGGGATCGCTCCCATCACAAAAAATATTTTTTTCAATTTTGTAACATATTTGGCCACTGTACAACCATAGATGTTGGTTGTCCCTGGAGATGTAGCATAGTCCTTGTCAGTATGTGCAGATATTCTTTACTTAGTCCACCATATGTGAGCCTCTTCACCGTAAAAAAAAAAATGAAAGCGTACAAAATGCCACCAACAGGGGTCACACCAAATAGACACAGGCCTAGGCCTCCCGGGGTTAGTCCATTGCCCATTTGTCTTTGTAAAATCTGACAGTGATTCCCAGAAAGGTCATCTTCCATCATTGCATCCCCCATACAGCATTTCCAATCCACCGAGGTCCTCAGTCTTACCGCTTCAGCTCAAGGTCCAACCTAGAAAAGACACAAGTCATCAAATCTGGAGATAGGCATTTCCTATTAAAAAGGGAGGAAAAAAGGAGAAACTCTTGCTTCCATGGTCATCACTAGGGTGTATGAATAATTCAGGGAGGTTCTGAGAGTAGAGTAGATTGGTGTTGTGATTTCCACCAGACGGGTAGGCTGTATAGAAGGGAATAACGAAAAGAATATGGAGAAGAAGGGACTCTTTCCGTGTTGCCCCCTGCAATGTGCTGCCCTAGGCCTGGGTCTTTTCGTCCTAGGCTAGGATACAACGTTGCTCAACATACAATAGATCCCTCACCAGCAAAAATATACCCCTGCCAGCATCAATGGATTTCCCAGCAGCCAGCATCAATGGACCCTCCCTCAAGAGGAGATCCCTCCCAGCAACATAAGACCCCTCAAGAAACAATAGATCCTTCACCAGCAGCAATAGAACCCTGCCAGCAACAACAGATTAACCAGCATCAACAGATCCTTCTCAGCAACATAAGACCCCCTCAAAAAACAATAGACCTCCCAGCAACAATAGACCCACCAGCACACCCTACCACCCTTTGCTATTACATCCAGTCAGCGCTGAAGGGGAGCGGAACTGTATTTCTCTGCGTTCCTGCTGAAAAAGCCCTGGAGAAGACTCTGCATAAAGGAAAGAAAGAACGAGAAGAAGGTAGAGGGGGTATCAAGGTGAAGGGAACCAGGTGCCAAAAGAGAAGGGAGCAAAGAACCCCCACATTTTAGTTTTAGATATATTTAAACTATTGCTTGGTCAGCTTGAGCAAGAGGTGACCTAAAGACCAACAGCTGCTGCACTGTCAACCACCTGACCTCACACGATGTACATTCGGAAGCTGGAGGACATCATTTGTGATCATGGAATAGACAAACAAGTACCTCTCAGGTGACCTCTGACTCCATGACCCTGTTGGGGTCAGATTAAATGGTATCTCGTTACAACATTTCTCTACTTTCTTATCCTAGTGTCACAGGGACAGAAGTGGCAGAAGACCTCCCCAAAAGAGTCTCAGACAGCAATAAAAACTAGATAGAAGTTTTAACAAACCCCCACACTATCCAAAACTAAAACATTTTTGGCTGGAGTTTGAGTTACAAAGTATTTACTCACTGTTCTATACAATCCGGTATATGGAGGGGATCCAGTGACACCAGTTGTGAGAGTTCTGTCAAATTTTTAACAAAAGTCACCTTCTTAATGAACTTGGCACTGAAATAAATATTAAAAAAAAAAAAAAAAAGGAATTAGGAACTGAAAAACACCAAATGTACATCTTATCTAGTTGCAGGCTTCCATAGGGTGGTAAAAAGGTTCAATACATGGCCAAATGTTTGTGGAAAACTGACCAATCACGTCTAGTTAAGCCTGTTGGACATCCCAACCCAAAACGGATGTTGGATGGGAAGACCTGGCTCCCAATTGGGATTCCAATTCAACCCAAAGGTGTTTAGTAAGGTTTGATTGTCAGGGCTCTGCGCCGGATACTTGAGGTCCTTCAAACCAAACTGGTCAAACCATGTCTTTATGAAGCTGGCCTCCATTTGTAAAGTCAGGTACTGATGTTGGATGAGGAAACCTAGCTCACCATCGGCGTTCCAATTTATTCCTAAGGTGTTCAGTAGTGTTGAAGTCAGGGCTCTGTGCAGGACACTCAAGTTCCTTTAAAGCGGAGTTCCACACAAATATGGAACTTCCGCTTTTCGGAACCCTCCCCCCCTCCGGTGTCACATTTGGCATCTTTCAGGGGGGAGGGGGGTGCAGATACCTGTCTAAGACAGGTATTTGCACCCACTTCCGGCATAGACTCCCATGGGAGTCTACGCCTCTTCCCGTCCCCACCGCGCTGTCTCCTGGGAAACACACAGCACCCAGGAGAGAGCGGGGACCACTTGGGACGCGCAGCGTGACTCGCGCATGCGCAGTAGGGAACCGGGAAGTGAAGCCGCAACGCTTAACTTCCTGATTCCCTCACCTAGGATGGCGGCGGCGGCTGCCGAGAACCGAGCGGGTTCTCGGCGTCACCTGCCGACATCGCTGGACCCTGGGACAGGTAAGTGGCCATGTATTAAAAGTCAGCAGCTGCAGTATTTGTAGCTGCTGGCTTTTAATATTTTTTTTTTTTTTTGGCGGTGTGGGTGGACCCCCGCTTTAACATCAAATGGTATCTTTATGGAGCTGGCTTTGTGTACAGCCTCAAAATATAAATTACATGATAGAAGAGGTAGACCACTTTTTCCACTTCCTTTCATCAAAGGTAATTAGCTATGGCAGATGTAGGGTAGAGTCAGTTTTCAGTAAGCATTTTAGAAAAAAAGAGCTAAATGGTTTATACTCTATCAGCATTTCTTAAACTTTTTAACATGGAGGAACCCTGAAAATAACTTTCTGGTTTCTGATCTCAATCCCTGCTACAAACAATTGTATCTGCACCTCACATTAGCCTGGTGGTCAGTGGCAAGAATATTTCTTACATTGGTGGTAACTCTGGTTGAGAAAGACTGCTCTGTATGGTCAAAGATCTGTGGATGCCTGACCACCACACCCAACTAGATGAGCTTTTTGGACATCACATTCCAAAACTTTGGCCATGAATATGGAGTTGGTCTTCCTTTATGGCTATGCCATCCTCTGCTCCTCCGGTAAGGCTTTCCAAAAGATTTTGGAGCGTGTATCTGGGAATTTGTACTTATTCAGCCAAATAACATTTGTGAGGTTGGGTACTAATATTGGAGGAGAAGACCTGGCTCACAATCAGCGTTCCAATTTATTCTAAAGGTGTTCAGTAGGGTTGAGGTGAGGGCTCTGTCGAGGACACTTGAGTTCTTCCACACCAAACTGGTCAAACCATTTCCTTATGGAGCTGGCAACCATTATGAGGTCAGGTACTGATGTTGGATGAGAAGACCTGGCTCTAAATCAACATTCCAATTCATCCCAAAGATAATCAGTAGAGTTGAAGTCAGGGCTCTGTGTGGGTCATTTGAGGTCATCCACACCAAAATGGACAAACCATGTCTTTATGGAGCTGTCCAAAGGGTACTGATGTTGGATGGGAAGACCTGGCTTTCAATCAACGTTCCAATTCATCCCAAAGGTATTCAGTAGGGTTGATGTCAGGGCTCTGTGTGGGCCATTGGAGGTTCTTCACTTCAAAATGGACAAACCATGTTTTTAGGGAGCTGCCCACCGGTACTGATGTTGGATGAGAAGACCTGGCTTGCAATCAAGGCTCCAATTCATTCCAAAGGTGGTCAGTAGGGTTGAGATCAGGGCTTTATGGAGGACATTCAAGTTCCTCCACACCAAACTGGTCAAACCATGTCTTTAAAGAGCTGGTTTTGGTTACAGGGGCACAGTAAAGGGTTCCCCAAACTGTTACTGCAAGGTTGTAAGAGCCCAATTGTCTACAATGTCTTTGTATGATGTAGTACTAACAGTACCCTTGATGGCGCCCTCCACAAACATACTTCATGTGAGTTGCCAATTTGTTTTTATCATACAATAAATGGTTAAATGCTGCACTTAGATGGCGTCCTCCACAAGCTTACTTCATGTGAGTTGCCAACGTGTTTGTGGATGAAAGCTTTCAATTCAAATCTGTTATTAGAGTTTGCAAATTCCTTATTTATTTATAAGAACAAACCTACAGGAGTCCACCAACCTGATAAAGGGCCGTACGATGGCCAGCAGGGCTCTCACGTACCACGTGGGGTGAACGATCAAAACCGACTTCAGATTTTTCTTTAACCTAAAATGAAAAACAAAAGGAAGGCAACAGCCTTGCAGCGAAAGAAGATTTTTCCTATGCCAGTGGAGAAGCGCTAAAGCCAAGCTTTAGAGACATCAGGATGAGAGTCTCGCTCCTACTGCTGCACTCTTTCGTTTAAAGCGTTTCTAAAAAGCTAAACTTTTTTTTTTTGGATGGCTTTGTGAGGGGTCGGAACCTGGTGACTGTTGTCACCTGAGAAAGGAAGTGAAGGAAAATCAACGGTGACCATTTTCACCTGAGACAGAAAGTGTAGGAAACTCCTTAGTGACCATTGTCACCTGAGACAGGAAGTGAAGGAAGATCCAGAACTTTGAGTTGTCACCAGGACAGAAATAGGGGGGAAATTCTCAATGGGGACGCCTGTTCTAGTGATGGCTGATTAAAACTTTGGAGAGGGTTCCTCTCACTTCCTGTTGTGTGTACAGGACAGGAAGTGAACAAAGGCCTTCCCTGGGGAGGGACACAGATGGAAAACAAATAGAAGTTTTAACTATCCCCTACTCTATTAACCTCTTGCTGCCCTCGTAATACATACAGTATGTGACGCTACAAAGTGGGCGGGCTTTAACACCCATACGCCGCACATTCGCGTCCAAGAGCTTCAGCGCTTTTCTGTGCCGAGTGCGCACTCTCTGCATAGTGACCATACCTCCCAACGTTTTGAGATGGGAATGAGGGGCACCTATAAGCAAAAAAGGTATGTAGGCATAGGAAACACTCCTTGCCACGCCTCTGAAAGGAGAATTAAACAAAAAGAGGATTAGTTGAGTGCTCTTTTTTTTTACCACTACTATTCCTTTATATTGGCTTTTGAAATTTGCAAATGCAACAATTTAGAAATTGGATGAAAGGTTTAGCACTGGGAAACACTTTCTGAAAGCTAAAATGTGCATTTTATATACAGTCAGGTCCATAAATATTGGGACATCAACACAATTCTAATCTTTTTGGCTCTATACACCACCACAATGGATTTGAAATGACAAGAAGAAGATGTGCTTTAACTGCAGACTTTCAGCTTTAATTTGAGGGGATTTACATCCAAATCAGGTGAACGGTGTAGGAATTACAACAGTTTGTATATGTGCCTCCCACTTTTTAAGAGACCAAAAGTAATGGGACAGATTAACAATCATCCATCAAACTTTTACTTTTTAATACTTGGTTGCAAATCCTTTGCAGTCAATTACAGCCTGAAGTCTGGAACACATAGACATCACCAGACGCTGGGTTTCATCCCTGGTGATGCTCTGCCAGGCCTCTACTGCAACTGTCTTCAGTTCCTGCTTGTTCTTGGGGCATTTTCCCTTCAGTTTTGTCTTCAGCAAGTGAAATGCATGCTCAATCAGATTCAGGTCAGGTGATTGACTTGGCCATTGCATAACATTCCACTTCTTTCCCTTAAAAAACTCTTTGGTTGCTTTCGCAGTATGCTTCGGGTCATTGTCCATCTGCACTGTGAAGCGTCGTCCAATGAGTTCTGAAGCATTTTGCTGAATATGAGCAGATAATATTGCCCGAAACACTTCAGAATTCATCCTGCTGCTTTTGTCATCAATAAATACAAGAGAACCAGTTCCATTGGCAGCCATACATGCCCACGCCATGACATTACCACCACCATGCTTCACTGATGAGGTGGTATGCTTTGGATCATGAGCAGTTCCTTTCCTTCTCCATACTCTTCTCTTCCCATCACTCTGGTACAAGTTGATCTTGGTCTCATCTGTCCATAGGATGTCGTTCCAGAACTGTGAAGGCTTTTTTAGATGTTGTTTGGACTCTAACCTGGCCTTCCTGTTTTTGAGGCTCACCAATGGTTTACATCTTGTGGTGAACCCTCTGTATTCACTCTGGTGAAGTCTTCTCTTGATTGTTGACTTTGACACACATACACCTACCTCCTGGAGAGTGTTCTTTATCTGGCCAACTGTTGTGAAGGGTGTTTTCTTCACCAGGGAAAGAATTCTTCGGTCATCCACTACAGTTGTTTTCCGTGGTCTTCCGGGTCTTTTGGTGTTGCTGAGCTCACCGGTGCGTTGATTTGACCACACCTAATATTTTTGGTATCTCTCTGATGGGTTTGTTTTGTTTTTTCAGCCTAATGATGGCTTGCTTCACTGATAGTAACAGCTCTTTGGATCTCATATTGAGAGTTGACAGCAACAGATTCCAAATGCAAATAGCACACTTGAAATGAACTCTGGACCTTTTATCTTCTCCTTGTAAATGGGATAATGAGGGAATAACACACACCTGGCCATGGAACAGCTGAGCAGCCAATTGTCCCATTACTTTTGGTCCCTTAAAACGTGGGAGGCACATATACAAACTGTTGTAATTCCTACACCGTTCACCTGATTTGGATGTAAATACCCTCAAATTAAAGCTGAAAGTCTGCAGTTAAAGCACATCTTGTTCGATTCATTTCAAATCCATTGTGGTGGTGTATAGAGCCAAAAAGATTAGAATTGTGTTGATGTCCCAATATTTATGGACCTGACTGTAGATCAGACCAGGAATGAGGGACAAATGAGGAGGAAAGAGGGACAAATGAGGAGGAAAGAGGGACAAATGAGGAGGAAAGAGGGACAAATGAGGAGGAAAGAGGGACAAATGAGGAGGAAAGAGGGACTGTCCCTCAAAATCGGGGACAGTCCCTCAAAATCCAGGGCAGTCCCTCAAAATCCGGGACGGTCCCTCAAAATCCGGGACGGTCCCTCAAAATCCGGGACGGTCCCTCAGAATCCGGGACGGTCCCTCAAAATCCGGGACAGTCCCTCAAAATCCAGGACGGTTGAGAGCCCAGTGGGGACCGTCTCCTGATCATGTGACCACTGTGACAGCCAATCACAGCGGTCATGCGATTGGTCAGTCCTTCCCGCCCCCCCGGGGTAAAGTCGCTGCTAAAGTGACACTAGGAGGGCTGGTCAAGAAGGGGTTATACTCTGTTTCCCCGAAAATAAGACCTAGCGTGATTGTCGGTGATGGCTGCAATATAAGCCCTACCCCCCAAATAAGCCCTAGTTAAAGTCCTTGTAGGTCTTATTTTCAGGGTAGGGCTTATTTTCGGGGAAACAAGGTAGGGCTTATTTGGGGGGTAGGGCTTATATTGCAGCCATCACCGACAATCACGCTAGGTCTTATTTTCGGGGAAATAGGGTAGTTATAGATATGGATATATTTAAAAATACACCCTGAAATCCATTAGT
This sequence comes from Aquarana catesbeiana, assembly GCF_042186555.1. Taxonomy (NCBI): domain Eukaryota; kingdom Metazoa; phylum Chordata; class Amphibia; order Anura; family Ranidae; genus Aquarana; species Aquarana catesbeiana. The sequence continues at coordinate 237,597,613 of NC_133336.1, forward strand.
AGAGATAGGCTCCTTCGTCGCGATGGAGGAAGATGGGCGGAGCTGGGAACCCAGGAACCAATCCCAAAACCAGAATTGTAGGAAGGCAAGAGGGCACTTTACCAACCAAAAAAAAAAAAATCACTGTAGTTGCTCCAAGCTGCAAAAGTGTACCTGTCACACACAGAGACTGCCTCACTTACCGCCTCCCGGTGGCCTGATAGCAACGTTTAAGCCAACCAATTGATGGGATTTTGCTTCGCGAAGTACACCCGCTCAGGTAGATGAGCATGTAATCATCAGCGACCAACAAATCCAGCGTCCCGATGATATACCTACATGTACAGCACAAACCAGGTCAGATGATCCAGTGGCATGACAAATAGCACAGATATAAAGCCTACTAGACTGATTATTTAGGGTGCTGAAGTGCAGTGTATCAAAAATAAACACGTGCAATTCGTTTCGCTCCGAATGTAAATTTGAACAACATTTTAGTTATTCGAATGTATCCCAATCTCCAAATGACAACAGTATTTTGCTGAAATTTGTTTCGTTTTGCTTTATTTGTTTTCTAACAAATTTCTACTTTTCAGAGCGATTCGAATTCAAATCGGTCGAAAAAAATGACCGATCCGAATTCTGTGTGAAGAATAGCTGGTTGTTAAGGAGAGGGGTGGGAAGCCGCCCGCCGTCTCCTTAACAACCGATGACTCATCAGCTGTCAGCGGGCTTCCCCCCTGACCGCTGAATGTAAACAGAATTGCCTTCAAATAAAAATTCAGAAAAAAAAATGATATATATAAATAATTAACAATAATAATAATAATAATATGGCACCCCCCAAAGCACCTTGCCCCCATGTTGATGCGGACAATGGCCTCTTCCCCACAGCCCTGGCCTGGTGGTTGTGGGGATGCTGGGGGTGATTTATCAGAATCTGGAAGCCCCCTTTAACAAGGGGGCCCCCCAGGTTCTGGGCCCCCCCCCCATGTGAATGAGTACTCCTACTCATTCACCTAAAAAAAAAAAAAGTCAAAAGTTAATAAAAACACACCAGTTTTTGACAAGTCCTAAAAAAACAACATAAAAACACAAAAAAAAAAAAAATGTCAGCCACCAAACATGACTGCTCCTATCCAGGGACACAGGCAAACGACAGGTAAACATAGGGGCGGGGGTTACCCAATGACATAATCGGGTGACCCCACCCCCATGTCTACATCTCATTAGGGGAGTGTCATGGGGCAGAGTCAAGTTCCTCCACCCCAAACTCGCTCATCCATGTCTTTATGGACCTTGCTATGTGCACTGGTCCAAATCATTTGGTGGAAGAGGGATAATGTGTGGGATTGTTTTTCAGAGGTTGGGTTCGGCCCCTTAGTTCCAGTGAAGGGAACTCTTAAGGCGTCCGCATACCAAGACATTTTGGATAATTTCGTGCTCCCAACTTTGTGGTAACAGTTTGGGGATGGCCCCTTCCTGTTCCAACATGACTGAGCACCAGTGCACAAAGCAAGGTCCATAAAGACATGGATGAGCGAGTTTGGGGTGGAGGAACTTGACTGGCCTGCACAGAGTCCTGACCTCAACATGATAAAACACCTTTGGGGTGAATTAAAGAGAGACTGCGAGCCAGGCCTTCTCGACCTCACAAACGCGCTTCTGGAAGAATGGTCAAACATTCCCATAGACACACTCCTAAACCTTGTGGACAGCCTTCCCAGAAGAGTTGAAGCTGTTATAGCTGCAAAAGGGTGGGCCAACTCAATATTGAACCCTACGGACTAAAACTGGGATGTCATTAAAGTTCATGTGCGTGTAAAGGCAGGCGTCCCAATACTTTTGGTGCATCACCATTAGCTATAAATCCTCAATGATACAATGCTGCCATCTACTGGTGATACAGCATTATAGCCAGCACAGGCTGCCAGCCATTGGGAACTCATTATAAAGACCCAATTCACAAATCTAAACACACAAGGATACTTGATCCTTATAAAAAATATATAAATAAAAGAGATAAAAACGTGGGTGTATATATATATATATATATATATATATATATATATATATATATACACACACATACACATTTTTTATCTCTTTATTATATATATGAAATAAAAAATGTATGTATATGTGTGTATATAGATATCTATATAGATCGATCTATCTATCTATCTATCTATCTATCTATCTATTTTGTGAATTGAGCCTGTCAACGGCTTTTTTCTATTTTGCTGCTCCCATTCCTTTGATAAATATTTAACCGTAATGTTGTAAAAAAAATGTAAACAAAAAAAACAAAAAAAAATGGCAGTCTACATTCAAAACAGCTTTACAAATTTTTTTTCACCCAAGTTGAAACATTATTATTTTTTTTAGGTGGAGAGGTTAAGGGTCGTCTCCCCTGTCAGGTTTTTATCACTTCCTGTGTCCACACTTGAGAAAGTCGTCCTCTCTATTTGTCCTGATGACCTTGGCATCAAACAGTGATGGAGCATCAAAATTTACAGTTGTCACAGAAACAGGAAGGAATGGACATCATCGGATGGGGACACCTATTAAAGTAAGGCTTATAATGCCCAAATCCACCTCTCTTTTTTGTTGTTTTGATTAGAGTGAGAAAGGGCTATTACCTCTTTCATGTTTTTATTGCACCAATGAGTGCATCGGACTAAGGAGCAAGAAAAAATAAAAATCAACGCGTTTCGGGGGCTCAAAATTCTCCTTTTTTAGGGTTCAGATATTATATGTTCCACTTCTAAAGACTAATAAATGACACAGTGATCGGGGTAATGCTGGTACTCCTATCCTGGGCACATTTCATTGCTCGTCTGTCAAAGTAGAAGTCATTCAAACATACCTGAACAGATTATCCATGATGTACTGGTAATTTGGAATACTGCTTTCTGGTAAGTAACATGTGGCAAAAACCACCATTGCGTTTAAACTGTCACCGTAATAGCCTAAAGAAAATTAAAACATTTAAAAAAAGAATTAGCAGAATATAGAAGATGAGCCCAACACAATTTTCCTTCTCACAAGTACAGAACTGAGGACTGAACTAACTAGCATTACACAGGGGGAGAGGACTAAACTAACTAGGATTAAATGGGAAGGGAGGACTGAGCTAACTAGAATTAAAATCAGGAGGAGAGGACTGAACTAACTAGTATTAACCAGGAGGGGAGGACTGAACTAACTAGTATTAACCAGGAGGGCAGGACTGAACTAACTAGTATTAACCAGGAGGGCAGGACTGAACTAACTAGTATCAAAACAGGAGGGCAGGACTGAACTAACTAGTATCAAAACAGGAGGGCAGGACTGAACTAACTAGTATCAAACAGGAGGGGAGGACTGAACTAACTAGTATTAAACAGGAGGGGAGGACTGAACTAACTAGCATTAAACAGGAGGGGAGGACTGAACTAACTAGTATTAACCAGGAGGGGAGGACTGAACTAACTAGCATTAAACAGGAGGGGAGGACTGAACTAACTAGTATTAACCAGGAGGGGAGGACTGAACTAGTATTAACCAGGAGGACAGGACTGAACTAACTAGTATCAAAACAGGAGTGCAGAACTGAACTAACTAGTATCAAACAGGAGGGCAGGACTGAACTAACTAGTATCAAACAGGAGGGCAGGACTGAACTAACTAGTATCAAACAGGAGGGCAGGACTGAACTAACTAGTATCAAACAGGAGGGCAGGACTGAACTAACTAGTATTAAACAGGAGGGGAGTACTAAACAAGCCAGAATTAACCAGGAGGGGAGGACCTGAATTAATTAGCATATTAGACAGGGGAGGGCTGAACTAACTAGCATTGGGTTACCTCCATGGGAGACGACCTTCCTGTAAGGTTCTATGGCTGTCAAGTCCACCTTATGCTCCCCCATCAGGAATATCCTCCACCTCCGCCCGCTCTGGTCCTCCATGTCGCTCACCAGGGTCTCCACAAAGGACGCCTCCGGGGTTCCGTTCACCTTTGGCAGGTCGTCTGTCGGAGGGGAAATCAAGCAAAAAAGAACAAGAGCATACAGTACAGTGAGCGGCGTCACCCTAGGACAGGAAGTGTGTCACTGGCAGGATCACCAGGTGAGAAGAAAGGAAAAAATAGCCTGAGAAAAGAAAACTAATGCGGCCACCAAATGTAAGGAATAATTGGCAATACATCACATTTTTATTCACGTTAATGGTTTAGCAGCACTATTGTTTTATGCTAGTTAGTTCAGTCCGCCCCATCCTGTTTATATGCTAGTTAGTTCAGTCCCCCCTCCTATTTAATGCTAGTTAGTTCAGTCCGCCTCCTCCTGTTTATATGCTAGTTAGTTCAGTCCGCCCCCTCCCGTTTAATGCTAGTTAGTTCAGTCTGCCCCTCCTGTTTAATGCTAGTTAGTTCAGTCCGCCCCCTCCTGTTTATATGCTAGTTAGTTCAGTCCGCCCCCTCCTGTTTAATGCTAGTTAGTTCAGTCCGCCCCCTCCTGTTTAATGCTAGTTAGTTCAGCCCGCCCCCTCCCATTTATATGCTAGTTAGTTCAGTCCGCCCCCTCCCGTTTAATGCTAGTTAGTTCAGTCCGCCCCCTCCCGTTTAATGCTAGTTAGTTCAGTCCGCCCCCTCCTGTTTAATGCTAGTTAGTTCAGTCCGCCCCCTCCTGTTTAATGCTAGTTAGTTCAGCCCGCCCCCTCCCATTTATATGCTAGTTAGTTCAGTCCGCCCCCTCCCGTTTAATGCTAGTTAGTTCAGTCCGCCCCCTCCCGTTTAATGCTAGTTAGTTCAGTCCGCCCCCTCCTGTTTAATGCTAGTTAGTTCAGTCCGCCCCCTCCTGTTTAATGCTAGTTAGTTCAGTCCGCACCCTCCTGTTTATATGCTAGTTAGTTCAGTCCGCACCCTCCGGTTTATATGCTAGTTAGTTCAGTCCGCCCCCTCCTGTTTATATGCTAGTTAGTTCAGTCCGTCCCTTCCCGTTTAATGCTAGTTAGTTCAGTCCGCCCCCTCCCGTTTAATGCTAGTTAGTTCAGTCCGCCCCCTCCCGTTTAATGCTAGTTAGTTCAGTCCGCCCCCTCCCGTTTAATGCCAGTTAGTTCAGTCCGCACCCTCCTGTTTAATGCTAGTTAGTTCAGTCCGCACCCTCCTGTTTAATGCTAGTTAGTTCAGTCCGCACCCTCCTGTTTATATGCTAGTTAGTTCAGTCCGCCCCCTCCTATTTAATGCTAGTTAGTTCAGTCCTCCCCTCCATTTATTGCAGGTTAGCTTAGTCCTCCCTCCTATTTATTACTAGTTAGTTTAACAGATAAAATACTTCCCTAATCATGATGTTGTCTTTCACACACCAGAAATATATCAGTATTGTTGGCTGTCCAGTAATTTAAAGCCCGACTCCAGCCAAAATTTGTGTTTTGGATACAACAGGGAAGGGTTAGAGCTCCTGTCAGAGATTTCCATCATTGTCCTTATTGGAGAGATATCAGGACAGGAAGCGATGGGGAAACTCCCCTACAAGGTCCAACATTTTCAGTAGAGTATGGAATGATTAGATCTTTGAACAACATGTCTGTGCCTTCCTGTCCTTGTGACAAGCACTTCCATCATTTAATGTATAGGTGTCACAGGGACAGGAAGTGAGCCAAAAGCTTTCCAAAAAGGGGGTTCACAGGCTGTCGCTCCCCTTGAAGACTTGTTGCACTTTTTGACTGCTTTGATGGGTAGTACGGTCCTTAAACGTGACCCATTTAATAGGTGGTGCAGCATTTATGGGGATAAAGCTGGCAACATTCCACCTCCTTCCACCCACTACAATTTGCATAATATAAAATAAATGAAAATCTAGCATAGGGATGGTGTGAACCCCTCATAATGGGCACAGCAGGTGTACAGACCCAGAAACCTAGCCCAGGGATGGTGGGAACCCCTCATAATGGGCACAGCAGGTGTACAGACCCAGGAACTCAGCACAGGGATGGTGGGAACCCCTCATAATGGGCACAGCAGGTGTACAGACCCAGGAACCTAGCCCAGGGATGGTGGGAACCCCTCATAATGGGCACAGCAGGTGTACAGACCCAGGAACTCAGCACAGGGATGGTGGGAACCCCTCATAATGGGCACAGCAGGTGTACAGACCCAGGAACCTAGCCCAGGGATGGTGGGAACCCCTCATAATGGGCACAGCAGGTGTACAGACCCAGGAACTCAGCCCAGGGATGGTGGAAACCCCTCATAATGAGCACAGCAGGTGTGGAGACCCAGGAACCTAGCCCAGGGATGGTGGGAACCCCTCATAATGGGCACAGCAGGTGTACAGACCCAGGAACCTAGCCCAGGGATGGTGGGAACCCCTCATAATGGGCACAGCAGGTGTACAGACCCAGGAACCTAGCCCAGGGATGGTGGGAACCCCTCATAATGGGCACAGCAGGTGTACAGACCCAGGAACTCAGCCCAGGGATGGTGGAAACCCCTCATAATGAGCACAGCAGGTGTACAGACCCAGGAACCTAGCTCAGGGATGGTGGGAACCCCTCATAATGGGCACAGCAGGTGTACAGACCCAGGAACCTAGCTCAGGGTTGGTGGGAACCCCTCATAATGGGAACAGCAGGTGTACAGACCCAGGAACCTAGCTCAGGGATGGTGGGAACCCCTCATAATGGCACAGCAGGTGTACAGACCCAGGAACCTAGCTCAGGGATGGTGGGAACCCCTCATAATGGGCACAGCAGGTGTACAGACCCAGAAACTCAGCACAGGGATGGTGGGAACCCCTCAATGGGCACAGCAAGTCTATAGACCCAAAAAACGAGTTCAGAAATAGTTGGGACCCCTCATAATGGGCACAGAATGTGTACGGACACTCAAACTCAGCACAGGGGTGGTGGAAACCCCTCACGATGGGCACAGCAGGTGTACAGACCTGGGAACTCAACACAGGGATGGTGGAAACCCCTATAATGGTCATAGTCTGCATGCAGACCTCAGAACACCATGCAGAAATCTCAGCGACAGAGTCATTGAATGAAAGTCTTTCAAGATCAAAGTCCTATGACCTCAAAAAAGTTGGCCAACAAGAGTCACACAACCTTCACCAAAATATGAAAAGAGAGTTAGAAGACCAGAAGAGGGCAGACAATGGTCACTCACCGTCCCACTCAAACTCATGGCTCATAGTGGGAAATTCGAGCATCTCACTGCTGGTTGGCGTCTCCAGATCGTCAACGTCAAAGTCGAGATCCTCGTCGGTGGTCTGGTTGCGTATTTCGCTGGAGGCGGCCGAGTCCTGACTGTTCTCCAGGTTGAAACTGATATCCGGGGCCGACAAGCGTCTCTTAACATGACGGTTCCCGCACAGGTCCAGGGTGCTGGGGGGAGCGGCTGTGACCAGAATATGGTTATAATGAGCATGCGGGGAATGCTTTAAAAAGGAGTTTTGCCTATATCAGGGTTTCTCAACCAGGGTTCCTCCAGAGGTTGCTAGGGGTTCCTCGGCCAATGAGCAATTTCTGTCTCTCAGATAAGTTCCCACTGACACCATTGATCTTTTTAGCTATCTGTAAAAAGGGAATGCTTCCCAATGACCACAAGTGTAAGGAGCATTCTTCCCACTGACCATCATATAATAATTATTAGCAGGGGTTCCCTGAAGCCAAAAATGTTATTTCAAGGGTTCCTCCATGTTAAAAAGGTTAAGAAAGACTGGCCTATATGGACACTTTTAAATAGAAATGTGCACAACGGTCAAATTTGTTTCGTTTCGGATTTGTTTGTTGCGTTAATAAATTTGTTTTCGGAATTTGTTTAGTTTCTAATCTATTCCTTTCAATTCTAATCTATTCTATTTTATTCTATTCTTTTCTATTCTACAAAGCTGCCTAAATCAACATCTTATTTCACTTTCTTACCTTACTGTACGTGTTTCGAGTTCGACTTGGAAGTCCTTTTCAAGTTCCAATTGGAAGCCTTTTCGAGTTCCAATTGGAAGGCCTTTTCGAGTTCCAATTGGAAGGCCTTTTCGAGTTTCAATTGGAAGCCTTTTCGAGTTCCAATTGGAAGCCTTTTCGAGTTCCAATTGGAAGCCTTTTCGAGTTCCAATTGGAAGGCCTTTTCGAGTTCCAATTGGAAGGCCTTTTCGAGTTCCAATTGGAAGGCCTTTTCGAGTTCCAATTGGAAGGCCTTTTCGAGTTTCAATTGGAAGGCCTTTTCAAGTTCCATTTGGAAGGCCTTTTCGAGTTCCAATTGGAAGGCCTTTTCGAGTTCCAATTGGAAGGCCTTTTCGAGTTTCAATTGGAAGGCCTTTTCGAGTTCCAATTGGAAGTCCTTTTCCAGTTCCAATTGGAAATCCTTCCCAAGTTTGAATTCAAAATCTATTTTCGATCTCAAATTCATTTTCAAATCTGAAAAATTAATTTAGTTATATTTTCTTTTGGTTTCGCTGAAATTTGTTACTATTGTCTTTTGGAATTTCGGATACATCCGAACCTCCGAATACTGAAAATTTCATCCAAATTTTGATTCGTAAAGAAACAAAATCACACATGTCTACCTGTCACGCATCCATACCTCCATAACAGGAAGGTCACAATCCATACCTGACAGGTCCTCTTCATTTGAATCCAAGTCTTCCTCTGGGGTTGTCTCCTCGGGAAGGGGTCTGCAAAAATGTTGAATTACAAAATGATATAATTACATTCTATCGGGGCGTATCTATCAGATCTGCCAAACATTAGCTACATTTCCGCAGTCTGTCTGCTTCTTTCATTACATTCTATCGGGGCGTACCTATCAGATCTGCCGATCATTAGCTACATTTCCGCAGTCTGTCTGCTGAGTATAAAGTATAGTAGATATTATGGAAGGAAAAGATGCAACATTCACATTTTTTTATCCACATCTGGCCCTGGACAGATTGGGGAATGGCTATTGTCACCAGATATAAAAAGTTTCCAAATATTAAGCAATCAAATAATACAGTTAAGAGTGGAAATCGATCAGCAATGCCTTTTTAATTGATTTCAGTTGTTTGGAGCCTAGAAACTAGAAGCTCTTTGAGCAAATGAAAAATATGTCTAAGAATGGTATGCTGCCACCTAGTGGAGGTTTAAGGCCACTACAAATTGTTTACTTTTGTGATTTGGTTTCTCCCTCTACCCTCCCCTTCCTACTTAGCGCAAGCTTAGGAAAGTCACTGGGGTTTATTTACTAAAACTGGAGAGTGCAAAATCTGGTGCAGCTCTGCATAGAAACCAATCAGCTTCCACGTTTATTCTTGTCAAAGCTTAATTGAACAAGCTGAATTTAGAAGCCGATTGGCTACCATGCACAGCTACACTAGATTTTGAATTCTCTACTTTTAGCAAATCAATCCCATTGTCTTCTACACTTCAAAGACTGGAAAGGCATCCCCTGTACTGCAATTAGCTGAAGTAAAAATGCATTGGGTTTAACTTTTGTGCCTTATGGAAGAGTTAAGATGCCTGTGGATGGTGCCAAGTCAGCAGGTGACCATGCTGTCCAGACAGATTGAGTATATGGAGATATGTCTATACATAAAGCAACATTTTAAATCAAGCAAATTCTTTCCTTATTAATGGTGCAGCTGTACGGAAGGTCAAACATTTTATATTTTATTTCAGTTTTTTAAAATGAATTTTTTTTTTAAACTCAGAATTCCGACCTTCAAATTCAGAACTCCGACCTTCAAACTCAGAACTCCGACCATCAAACTCAGAACTCCGACCTTCAAACTCAGAACTCCGACCTTCAAACTCAGAACTCCGACCTTCAAACTCAGAACTCCGACCTTCAAACTCAGAACTCCGACCTTCAAACTCAGAATTCTGACCTTCAGAATTCCGAATTCAGACTTTCAAACTCAGAATTCAGACTTTCAGAATCCCGACCTTCAAACTCAGAATTCCGACCTTCAAAGTCAGAATACCGAATTTCAGAATTCCGACCTTCAAACTCAGAATTCTGACTTTCAGAATTCCGACCTTCAAACTCAGAATTCTGACTTTCAGAATTCCGACCTTCAAACTCAGAATACCGAATTTCCAAATTCCAACCTTCAAACTCAGAATTCCGACTTTCAAACTCAGAATTGACAACTCTTAAACTCAGAATTGACAACTCTTAAACTCAGAATTACGACTTTCAAACTCAGAATTACGACTTTCAAACTCAGAATTTAGAAAAAAAAAAAAAAAGGTTTAGGATGGCCCCAGGGCTCTTCCATAGACCACACTTTAGACAGGGTTCGTTCTTTTTTCATACCTGGGAAACTCCTCGTCCTGCCACTCCTCTTTCAGCTCCATGTCATCGATACTCTGCCGGCCACCACGGGAGGGCGCTGTGTTCTGACACCCCAAGTCCTTATAGCTGAAGTGAAGGCACAAGATCGGGTTATTATGGGGACCTGAGAAGGGTTCACATATATTTATTTGATTATTCAGGAAGGAGGAGCCTCAAAGTAACCCGGCGCTTTACCCATACAGAGCAATGCAACAGATTCACTTATATCTGACCTCAGGCATTACCTTTCAGTCTGTACCGGCTCCTCTCCTGTGCTGAAATGGCTTACTCTCATTTCACTGTACATTGTGAGCTTCTCACGGTGTGCATTAGAGGCTGCAAGTCAGATAGAGCCCCGCCTCATTTACTGTCTGACCTGACATCCAGCATTGGAGCATGAATCAGTGAATTAAGAAAATACTGCATTATGGCCACTAGATGGAGCTGGTGATCGTATAAATAAATACTGTAATCACCAGCTCCATCTAGTGGTCGGAATACAGTAGTTTGCTGACTTATATTTTGTAGAAATGAATAATTTTTGACCTGGAGAAAAAAAAAATAGAAACATTTGACTTTGTCCCAGATCACACAGAACAAATGTACATGCAGCTTTGCCGGATAAATAGCTCTAAAAATGTTGCTTAAATACACCCCTGTAGTGTATTTTTTTCATAGACATGTATATCATAGACCAGAGAGAGGGACATTTGTGGCGTAATGAAGAACAGAGGGATTAGGTTCCAATATAGGGACAGTCACTCCAAGTCAGGGATAGTTGGAAGGGGGGTGGTATGCTGTGGGCATATCTTGTTATTCATTTCTGGCCATTTGTAGGGCAAATAAGTAAGCTCTCGAACAGGTGGAACAGGGCTGCAACCTCCAATCATCCACAGCTCTGGGAAACAGCAAAGTAGCTCTTGATTGCTTCTAATACCATACAATAGACAGAGAAAAGCCAGTACTCCTGTGTCACAGCAGAAATGGTGTTTTACAGCAGATAAAAACACCAACGCGTTTCGGCCTTAAAGCCTTAGTCATGGACGAAACGCGTAGGTGCTTTTATCTGCTGTATTCCACCGTTTTTGTAATAAAGGCCACCATTTCTGCTGTGACCCCAGAGTGCCAGGTTTTTTCCCCCATTTATGGTCTAATAAGCAAGCTATTGTCAAGCAAAAAGCCATGGGAAGCCGGGCACTGCAATAGGGGACAGGCACCAATGTCCAAATCAATCGGTTCCCGCTTACATTATAGTAAAATGACAGCTGGGCGGACATCATTTAACGTCCTCGCATTCTTGCTGCGCATGTGCGCCCCCAGGAGCTCACAGCATGGCGAGCTGTGTCCCTCGGGCACAGCGTATCCCCGATCAGGGCAAAAATTATTATGATGTGGGCTCTTTACCATGTGATCAACTGTGTCCAATAACAGCATGTAGACAAATGCCGGTTATCGGCATTTCCTTTCCTCAGTGCTATCACTGTCTTAGGAACGGAAAGCTGATAACCGTCAATCCTGTGACAGGATATTTACACTGATCGAGCACTAATCATCAGTGCAGCCCATCAGTACCCATTAGCGCAGCCGCATCAGTGCAGCCTATAAGTGCCCATCAGTGAAGCCTATCAGTGCAGCCTCACAAGCTCACATCAGTGCAACCTATAAGTGCCCATCAGTGAAGCCTATCAGTGCAGCCTCACAAGGGCACATCAGTGCAGCCTCACAAGGGCACATCAGTGCAGCCTCACAAGGGCACATCAGTGCAGCCTCACAAGGGCACATCAGTGCAGCCTCACAAGGGCACATCAGTGCAGCCTCACAAGGGCACATCAGTGCAGCCTCACAAGGGCACATCAGTGCAGCCCATCAGTGCAGCCTCACAAGCGCACATCAGTGCAGCCTCACAAGCGCACATCAGTGCAGCCTCACAAGCGCACATCAGTGCAGCCTCACAAGCGCACATCAGTGCAGCCTCACAAGCGCACATCAGTGCAGCCTCACAAGCTCACATCAGTGAAGCCTCACAAGCTCACATCAGTGAAGCCTATTAGTGCAGCCTCACAAGGGCACATCAGTGCAGCCTCACAAGGGCACATCAGTGCAGCCTATAAGTGCCCATCAGTGAAGACCATCAGTGAAGCCTCACAAGGGCACATCAGTGCACAAGCCTCACAAGGGCACATCAGTGCACAAGCCTCACAAGGGCACATCAGTGCAACCTCACAAGGGCACATCAGAACACAAGCCTCACAAGGGCATATCAGTACACAAGCCTCACAAGGGCACATCAGTACACAAGCCTCACAAGGGCACATTAGTACACAAGCAGGGGCGGACTGACCATTGAGCCACTCGGGCACTGACCGAGGGCCCTGGGCCACTAGGGGGCCCCATCAGGGTTGCCAGCCTCAGTAAAACCAGGGACAGTATGTATAAATATGTGTTTTTTTTCATCTGTCTGTGTATACTGTGTGTACATGTATGTGTATACTGTGTGATTGTATACTGTGTGTGTGTATACTGTGTGGCCCCATAATCTCTGATTGCCTGGGGGCCCCATAACCTCCTATTGCCCGGGGGCCCCATGAATTATCAGTCCACCCCTGTACACAAGCCTCACAAGGGCACATTAGTACACAAGCCTCACAAGGGCACATTAGTACACAAGCCTCACAAGGGCACATCAGTGCAACCTCACAAGGGCACATTAGTGCAGCCTCACAAGGGCACATCAGTACAGCCTCACAAGGGCACATCAGTACAGCCTCACAAGGGCACATCAGTACAGCCTCACAAGGGCACATCAGTGCAGCCTCACAAGGGCACATCAGTGCAGCCTCACAAGGGCACATCAGTGCAGCCTCACAAGGGCACATTAGTGCAGCCTCACAAGGGCACATTAGTGCAGCCTCACAAGGGCACATCAGTGCAGCCTCACAAGGGCACATCAGTGCAGCCTATAAGTGCCCATCAGTGAAGACCATCAGTGAAGCCTCACAAGGGCACATCAGTGCACAAGCCTCACAAGGGCACATCAGTGCACAAGCCTCACAAGGGCACATCAGTGCACAAGCCTCACAAGGGCACATCAGTGCAACCTCACAAGGGCATATCAGAACACAAGCCTCACAAGGGCACATCAGTACACAAGCCTCACAAGGGCACATCAGTGCACAAGCCTCACAAGGGCACATCAGTGCAACCTCACAAGGGCATATCAGAACACAAGCCTCACAAGGGCATATCAGAACACAAGCCTCACAAGGGCACATCAGTACACAAGCCTCACAAGGGCACATCAGTACACAAGCCTCACAAGGGCACATCAGTGCAAACTCACAAGGGCACATTAGTGCAGCCTCACAAGGGCACATCAGTACAGCCTCACAAGGGCACATCAGTGAACAATTACTTATTTGCAAAATTTTATAATAGAAGAAAAAGTTTTGGTTTCAAAATTTTCTGTCTTTTTTTATTTGTTTAGCAAAACATAAAAACCCTAGTGGCGATTAAATAGCACTAAAAGAAAGCTCTATTTGTGTGGAAAAAAATGATAAAAATATCATATGGGTACAGTGTAGTATGACCGCGCAATTGTCATTCAAAGTGCGACAGCGAAGAAAACTAAAAATTGGTCTGGGTAGGAAAGAGGGGGGGGGGGGGGGGGGAGTGGTTGAAAGTGCCCGGTAGGCAAGTGGTTAAAAATGGCTCCTAACTTTTTTTTAGCTGGTTTCTAGATTCAAAGCAAAATTTGTCAAGTGCTAGTCTAATAAGCAAGCTATTGTCAAGCAACAGGCATGGGAAGCTGGGCACTGCCATGGGGGGGGGGACACGTACCAACTTAAACAAATAGGAATTACCAACCGTAGGAGCGGGGAGAGCGGGGGGGGGGGGGGGGGGGGGAGAGAGCGCATCTGCAAGAGCTACACCCAAAGAAAGTAATACAAATCCTAAATGACATCATTGAATGCATTCCTACAGAATAAAATGTCCTGCTATGAATTTCCGGTGAGTAAAGTCATTATAGACAGTCTAAGGATGAGATCACAGATTTTATTGGTGGAGAGGATGTGATTAAAGTCTCATTATTCATCATTAATAATCAAAAACGACCAATTATATCTTCAGACCGCTGTCACAGCAGTCAATTAATAAAGGACAGCAAAATAACTGTATGAGGACGCAATCATACAAATGTTTTTTCTGCAGCGGACAAACCATTGGTATGAGAAGAGGGTGAGGAATTGTGACTTGAGCTCACGCACCCGGCGCCATTAAATACTCATGAATGCCAACTCCTGCTGCTACAAGCTGGCAGTGAGATCCAACATAAAAAAAAAAACAAAAAAAAAAAAATGCATGTAATAGCAACTTCCAGATCATGTAACAATCAATAGGTTTTGCTAGAAAATTACGAAGAACCCCCAAATATTATATATTTTTTTTCTAAAGCAGAGACCCTAGAGAATAAATTGGTGGGTTTTGCAATTTTTTGTGTCACACAGTATTTGCACAGCAGTTTTTCAAACACAATTTTTTTGGGGAAAAAAAAGACACTTTTTTTATCATTATTATTATTTTTTTTAATAATTTAACCACTTAAGGACCAGGTTGTTGTTTACAAGTAAAATCTTTTTTTTTTTTTGCTAGAAAATTACCCCCAAACATTGTATATTTTTTTTCAGACACCCTACAGAATAAAATGGCGGTCGTTCCAATACTTTATGTCACACCGTATTTGCACAGCAGTTTTTCAAACACCAATTTTTGGGGGAAAATACATTTTTTTTTTATTATTATTATTATTTTTTTATTATTATTTAACCACTTAAGGACCAGGCTTATTTTTCAAACTTGTCGTTTACAAGTTAAAATCTTTTTTTTTTTTTTTTGCTAGAAAATTACCCCCAAACATTGTATATTTTTTTTCAGACACCCCAGAGCAGTGGTTCTCAACTCCTGTCCTCAGGGCCCACTAACAGGCCAGATTTTAAGTATTACCTTGGGGAGATGCAGACTAGAATACTGCAATCACTGAGCAGAAAATTATATCACCTGTGATGTATTTCAGTTATCTAGCAAACTTGGTCTGTTAGTGGGTACCGAGGACAGGAGTTGAGAACCACAGCCCTAGAGAATAAAATGGCGGTCGTTCCAATACTTTATGTCACACCGTATTTGCACAGCAGTTTTTTAAACACAAATTTTTGGGGAAAAAAAATTACACTTTTTTATTATTATTATTTTTTATTTTTTTTATTTAACCACTTAAGGACCAGGCCTATTTTTCAAACTTGTTGTTTACAAGTTAAAATAATTTTTTTTTTTGCTAGAAAATTACCCCCAAACATTGTATATCTTTTGTCAGACACTCTAAAGAATAAAATGGCGGTCGTTCCAATACTTTATGTCACACCGTATTTCCACAGCAGTTTTTCAAACACAATTTTTTGGGGAAAAAATACTTTTTTTTATTATTATTTTTTTATTTTTTATTTAACCACTTAAGGACCAGGCCTATTTTTCAAACTTGTTTACAAGTTAAAATCATTTATTTTATTTTTTTTTTGCTAGAAAATTACCCCCAAACATTGTATATTTTTTTTCAGACACCCTAGAGAATAAAATGGCGGTCGTTGCAATACTTTGTCACACCGTATCTGCGCAGCGGTCTTACAAGTGCAATTTTTTTGGAAAAAATACACTTTTTTGAATTAAAAAAATAAGACACCTGTAAACTTAGCCCAATTTTTTTTATATTGTGAAAGATAATTTTAAGCCGAGTAAATTGATACCCAACATGTCACGCTTCAAAATTGCGCCCGCTCGTGGAATGGCGACAAACGCTGACCCTTAAAAATCTCCATAGGTGACGCTTAAATATTTCTGCAGGTTCGTAGTTTTGAGTTACAGAGGGGGTCTTTTTCTAGAATTATTGCTCTTGCTCTAATGATTGCGGCGATACCTCCCATGTGTGGTTTAAACACCATTTTCATACGCGGGTGCGACTTACGTATGCGTTCGCTTCTGAGCTCGGCGGGATGGGCGCTTAAAATTTTTTTTTGTTCTTATTTATTTTACTTTATATTTTTACACCGTCCTTTTTAAAAAAAAAAAAAAATTGGGTCACTTTTATGTTACAAGGAATGTAAACATCTTTTGTAATAGAAAAAAAGCATGACAGGACCTCTTTAATGTGAGATCTGGGGACAAAAAGACCTCAGATCTCATATTTACACTTGAATGCATTTAAAAAAAAATAAAAACATAAATAAATAAATGCCTTCAAAAAAAAAAAAAAATTGGGCTAAAAAATTCCCCTATTGGGCGGAAGCGATGTTTGACGTCGCTTCCGTCATCCAATGTTATGGAGCCAAGCGAAGGCCATCATTCCCTCACTTGGCTCCATGCTACTGAGGGGACAGGATCAGATCGTCTCCGCCGCTACAGACAGCTCCAGAAAGCAGCAGAGACGTCCGTAGCATGGCAGGAATGGGGGGGGGGGGGTCTGTTCGAAGACGAGACCTCTCCAGCCGCCAATAAAAGTGATCGGCGCAAGCTATCTGCTGCCCCATAACCCCGGTATTCTACGTTAAAGTACCGCATAGCCACTCGAAGTCAAGGGATATAGGAGGAACGTCACTGGTCTGGCAGTGGACATTGATGTTGGATGAGAAGACCTGACAATCAGTGTTTCAAATCATCCCAAAGATGTTCTTGTAGGGTTGAGGTCACGCCTCTGTGCAGATGACTTGAGTTCCTCCACACCAAACTGGTCAATGATGTTCAGTAGGGTCGAGGTCATGGCTCTGTGGAGGCCAATTGAGTTCCTCAACACCAAACCATGTCTTTAGGGAGCTGGTCACCATTGGTGAGGTCAGGTACGGATGTTGGATGAGAAGACCTGGCTTGCAATTGATGTCCCAATTTATCCCAAAGGTGTTCAGTAGGATTGAGGTCAGGGCTCTGTGCAGATGACTTGCGTTCCTCCACACCAAACTGGTCAAAGATCTTCAGTAGGGTCGAGGTCATGGCTCTGTGGAGGCCAATTGAGTTCCTCAATATCAAACCATGTCTTTAGAGAGCTGGTCACCATTGGTAAGGTCAGGTACTGATGTTGGGTGAGAAGACCTGGTGTGTAATTGATGTCCCAATTTATCCCAAAGGTGTTCAGTAGGGTTGAGGTCAGGGCTCTGTGAAAGCCACTTGAGTTCTTCCACACCAAACTGGTTAAACCATGTCTTTATGGAGCTGGCTTTCTCTCCAGCATTCACACAGCTGTCACAAATCATCCCAATGTGCTGCCTAATATGTTTATTTGCTATGATTGTCAGCTCCACCTAGTGGCCTTAAGGTCGTATTTGCCTGGAAATACCTCAAAACAGGAAAATACCCAAACGTTGGCCACTAGATGGAGCCGACGATCAAAGCAAGCAAACTTATTAGGAAAATTCTGCGGATTATTTGTGATGGCTGAGAAAATCTTTGAGACTTCCGCACAGCGATTAATAAATTGACCCCATCGCTTCCATTTAGTAAACAAGCTATAGAGAGTTCTCTATGTGGCTTTGTGTTGTAAAAACTTTGGAACGTCCTCCACAGTCGATCAGACGGTGACTTTAACGTGTGTCAGGCAAAAAAATGCAATTAAATTCTTTTTATTACTGTATTAATGGTTATTAATGTGACAGCTAGGTAAGGTATGTAATCCTCTCTGTTAAATCATCTGTCCTGAAAACAGAAGTATTATATTCTACATATCCATGTGCCAAGACAGCCAGGAAACTAGAATTGTCAGCAAGGGGGGCAGCCTTGTCACAGGAAACTAGCATGGTCAGCAAGGGGGGGCAGCATTGTCGTCAGCGGGGGGGGGCAGCAATGTCAGCAAGGGGGGGGCAGCAATGTCAGCAAGGGGGCAGCATTGTCAGTAAGGGGGGGGGGGGCAGCATTGTTAGCAGGAAACTAGCATTGTCATCAGCAGGGGGGCAGCATTGTTGTCAGCAGGGGGCAGCATTGTCAGCAAGGGGGGCAGCAATGTCAGCAAGGGGGGGGCAGCAATGTCAGCAAGGGGGGGGCAGCAATGTCAGCAAGGGGGGGGGCAGCAATGTCAGCAGGGGGGGGCAGCAATGTCAGCAAGGGGGGGGCAGCAATGTCAGCAAGGGGGGGGGGGCAGCAATGTCAGCAAGGGGGGGCAGCAATGTCAGCAAGGGGGGGCAGCAATGTCAGCAAGGGGGCAGCATTGTCAGCAGGGGGGCAGCACTGTCAGCCAGTGGGCAGCATTGTCAGCAAGGGGGGGGTCAGCATTGTTAGCAGGAAACTAGCATTGTCATCAGCAGGGGGGCAGCAATGTCAGCAGGGGGGGGCAGCAATGTCAGCAAGGGGGGGGCAGCAATGTCAGCAGGGGGGGGCAGCAATGTCAGCAAGGGGGGGCAGCAATGTCAGCAAGGGGGGGCAGCAATGTCAGCAAGGGGGGGGGGGCAATGTCAGCAAGGGGGGGGCAGCAATGTCAGCAGGGGGGGGCAGCAATGTCAGCAAGGGGGGGCAGCAATGTCAGCAGGGGGGGGCAGCAATGTCAGCAAGGGGGGGGCAATGTCAGCAAGGGGGGGAGCAATGTCAGCAGGAAACTAGCATTGTTATCAGCAGGGGGGCAGCATTGTCAGCAAGGGGGGGGGGGGCGGCAATTTCATCAAGGGGGGGCGGCAATGTCAGCACAGGGGGGTGGCATTGTCAGCTAACATATTTTTTTTCCTTGAAGAGCATTTTCCAGATCCCTGTACAGAACACACACAGGAAGATGAACAGATTGCGGTGAGATCATCCACACAAGTCTCTGCCGGTGTCTTATCGAATTCAGTCCCCTATCATATAGTGTCCTCCCTGTACTGCGCAGGCGCAGTACGGAGGACAAAAGAGACGCCGAAAGTCTCCGAAGTTCAACAGCTGATCGTCAGCTGTACACGGCGCCTGCGCATTTATTCTTACCCTATGTCCAGGATCATTCCCTACTATCCAAGTGGACATAGAGTTAGAATAAATATTTGCCGAGCGCAGCGAGGCCGTGCCCGAAGCGTGGCGAGCGAAGCGAGCCCGCGAGGGGCCCTCTTACACTGCCATTGCTAACAGGTGCCCGAGCGCCGTGTACAGCTGATGGTCAGCTGATCAACTTCGGGCATTTTCGGCATCTCCTGCTCCTCCGTACTGCGCAGGCGCTGCGCCTGCGCAGTACGAGGCGGACACTATCTGATACGAGGACACTATATGGCAGAACACCGGCAATCACAATCCTGTCCCGGCAGGTGTGGTGAAATACGACACCGACAGAAGATACCGCCTGTGTGTAAATACAAGAGAAGGCCCAACCCCTTACCTGGAAATGTTTATAAAGCAATTACTACATTGTTACAAATAAATGTATGTAAACCAACAATGGACTTATCTTATTGGCTCCCTTGTGGTTGACTAAACCTGACCTTCAGTCTTGCACACTTGTGCCGGCGTCCTCTCCTGGACTGAAACGGCTTACTCTAAATTACACCGCACACTGCGAGTTTCTCACCATGTGCATTAGAAGCTGCAGCAAATCAGATAAGAGCCCACCTCATCTTGGCTGGAAGACATCCAGCATCATCTAGCTCTTTCCTCCCCAGCCTGAGTGTCCCTGGGTCCGCCCCACATTCACTGGATTTCAGTCTTTTCAATCATGGAGGCTCAGCATCACATGAGTGTTAATGCAAATGTAGCCTGCCTAGCACCCCCCCTCCCCCGTTCATGGGGGATCCTACGCTCAGCAGTCACTCGCTTGTCAAAATCACTACTCCTGTCAGCCTTGCAGCACAAGGAAGGCACCCCCAATTCTTACAGTAAACACATTGTGCCCAGGGCAACCGTCCCTCCTGCCCACCCCTTCTCCTGGCCCTTCCTACCTGTCAAGGTATTTAGATATTTGCATATTCCCCCCCCCCCCCCCAGCCCACTTCTTTCATTAATTTGATTTTCGTTCTTTCAAATCATGGAGGCTCAGCATGTGGGCGGTCTGCATGCAAATGGACCGCCCAACTCTCCACACTGACATCCAACCATCAAGGCGTTTTGTTATTTGCATAACTCCTCCCACTGCTTGCCTCAGGGTCTGGGGGTTCTTCAGAGGAGGACTGAGGCTGTAATGTTCTCAGGAAGCTCTGTACAGCCCCTCCCACCAATCACACCCAGTGAGACCCAGTGATGAGTTCTAAGATGACCGAACGACCTCCTGCGCTCAAGGTGGATGTTCCAGAAATAGAGGACCTTAGGTCTTCGAACAACTTGAAGCTGGGCAAGACTTTGCAGCCCCCTGAGGACTGGGGAAGCCCACAAAGAAAATTGGAAAAATAAAAACAGAGGGCGCACCAGCAGTGGTGACCGATGCTTAATATATTTTTTTTTGGGGGGGCAGCAAACTTACACCAAACCCTAAGACCCCCTGTCCCTAAGACTGTCCCCCTGTCCCTAAGACTCTAAATAGCTTTAAAAAAAAAAGGTGGGCTCGGGGGTGAAGAGCACTGCGCTCGTGCCCACCCACTTGTGTGACAATAATACTGAATAATATTAATAATGAATTGATATTCACTATTGTCTTCCTGATGCTCTTTCTGCCCAATCAGGAGGCAGTTCCTGTGACCCAATTGGCCAGAAAGAGAATCAGGAAGACAATAGTGAATATTAATTTGCTATTGTCACGCAAGTGGGTGGGCTCGGGGCGCAGTCCCATCTCCTCCATCCCATGTACTGCTACTCCAGTC
Source organism: Aquarana catesbeiana (assembly GCF_042186555.1). Taxonomy (NCBI): domain Eukaryota; kingdom Metazoa; phylum Chordata; class Amphibia; order Anura; family Ranidae; genus Aquarana; species Aquarana catesbeiana. The sequence continues at coordinate 237,618,672 of NC_133336.1, forward strand.
CCATCTCTTCCATCCCATGTCCTCATCCTCCTGCAGTCCCATCTCCTCCATCCCATGTACTCCTACTCCAGTCCCATCTCTTCCATCCCACGTCCTCATCCTCCGGCAGTCCCATCTCCTCCATCCCATGTACTCCATCTCCAGCTCCATCCCTTAGCCTCCTCCTTCACTAGTCCCATCTCTTCTATCCCATGTCCTCCTCCTCCTGTCCCATCTCCTCCATCCCTTTCCTCCCATAGTCCCATTTCATCCATCTCATGTCCTCCTCCTCCTCCAGTCCCATCTCTTCCATCCCACGTCCTCATCCTCCTGCAGTCCCATCTCCTCCATCCCATGTACTCCTACTCCAGTTCCATCCCTTAGCCTCCTCATTCACCAGTCCCATCTCTTCTATCCCATGTCCTCCTCCTCCTGTCCCATCTCCTCCATCCCTTTCCTCCCACAGTCCCATTTCATCCATCCCATGTCCTCCTCCTCCTTCAGTCCCATCTCTTCCTACCACAGGAGGGGGGGGAAGTGGGACAAGTGGGGGGCAGTGTGTTAGCAGGGGGCAGGGAGACAGAAGGGTGGAGTGACACAGGAGAGGGGCAGCGTGACAGGAGGGGGACAGACAGATAAAAGGGGGCAGCAGAACTGGAGGGGGAAGTGTTGTGGGGGGCAGCAGGACAGGAGGGGGAAGTTTCATGGAAGAGGGGCAGCGGGGCACGTGAGGGGGGGCAGCGTCACAGGTTAGGGGGCAGCAGGAAAGGCAGAGGGCATTATAACAGGTGAAAAGGGGGCAGGAAAGGTGGGAGAGCATTAGATGGCCCCCAGTTAAAGATGGCCCCTCAGACGCTGGGCCCCTTACATATGTACTGGCTGTACCCCCCCGATGGCAGCCCTGTTTGCACATTACCTTAAAAACCCCTTTTTTATTAAAGAAATTAAGCAGATGTGTTCACAAAACAGCCCATGATATCAAGCTCATCAATATCCGCAGTGACCCGAACACCCTGGTCCACTGCACCAATCCCAGCGTAGGGAATGGTTGACGCGTTTCGAGGGTAGGTTCCCCTCTTCTTGTCATGTCATGAAAATTAAAAAGGTTTTATTTATTCAAAAATAAAGCCTTCAGCTTTAATTTTTACTTCATCTCCCAGAGACACAACAGGGAATGAGAGGAGATCTCTTCAATGTGCGGAAAACTCTCCAGTTTTTACCTTGACAGGGGTCCCTAATGAAAAATCTGTCACATACAAACACCCAAAATGAGCTACTTAGAAAAACAACAACATTGGGAAGGAAACAGTGACAGAATGGGAACAAGTCTACAGATTACAGAACAACGTATGATAATAATACAGAAATGTTTACAAAATAGCCAGAAACGTGTTTTATATATATACAAAGTAATACTGAACCCGTGTCATTATCTTCCCATAAGAGACACTGGCGATCAGCCTGCTTCAATACCCACAGGTGCGACCAAGGCTGGGTGGGAAACTTAACATTAATAAATCACCAGATGGCTTGCATCCGAGGGTACTTAGGGAACTCAGTCAAGTAATTGCCAGACCGTTGTTCCTAATTTTTACTGACAGTCTACTGACTGGAATTGTACCAGCTGATTGGAGAAAAGCCAATGTAGCACCAATATTTAAAAAGGGCCCAAAATACATCCCTGGGAATTACAGACCAATTAGCCTAACATCAATAGTATGTAAACTCTTGGAGGGGATGATAAGGGACTATATACAAGATTTTAGTAATAAGAATGATATCATTAGCAGTAATCAGCATGGATTCATGAAGAATCGTTCTTGCCAAACCAATCTATTAACCTTCTATGAGGAGGTGAGTTGCCATCTAGATAAAGGAAGTCCCGTAGACGTGGTGTATCTGGATTTTGCAAAGCATTTGACACAGTTCCCCAAAAACGTTTACTGTACAAAAGGTCCATTGGCATGGACCATAGGGTGAGTACATGGATTGAAAACTGGCTACAAGGGCGAGTTCAGAGGGTGGTGATAAATGGGGAGTACTCGGAATGGTCAGGGGTGGGTAGTGGGGTCCCCCAGGGTTCTGTGCTGGGACCAATCCTATTTAATTTGTTCATAAACGATCTGGAGGATGGGATAAACAGTTCAATCTCTGTATTTGCAGACGATACTAAGCTAAGCAGGGCAATAACTTCTCCGCAGGATGTGGAAACCTTGCAAAAAGACCTGAACAAATTAATGGGGTGGGCAACTACATGGCAAATGAGGTTCAATGTACAAATATATAAAATAATGCATTTGGGTGGCAAAAATATGAATGCAATCTATAGACTAGGGGGAGAACCTCTGGGGAATCTAGGATGGAAAAGGACCTGGGGGTCCTAGTAGATGATAGGCTCAACATTACACGCATGCAGGTACAACCACCTACGTCTGCGTTTTTGTTCATTTATGTGTGTCACACACAGGGCTGCTGTTAGAAAAAATCACGGGGCCCCATAAAGCCTACTTGACAGGGCCCCCCCATTCCTGGCCGAAAGTGACTGAGGACAGTGACCGAGGACATCGATTTATTAGTCCCTTTCTTTGCAGTCTCAGCAGCAAAGATTAATGAGGCTTTCTGCTCATTCACACAGTTTACTATGCTTCGGTGATGAATGAATGAACACAGTGGTGATTGGTACTGATCGCTCACTGTGTCCATTCAGGAAAGGAAGGGGCCAGTAAATAACATATTTACCAGCCCCTTCCCCTACTCTCTATCCTGAAACAACCCCAATTTGTGCCCGTAGCAGCTGCTGGTGGGAGAGAAGAGGAGGGAAGCCAGAAGTGCTGCAGGTGAAAGGGGCAAAACGGGGGGCCCGGGCAGCAGCAACATGACAGCAACATGTACTAAGACCAATCCCCCTGCAGTGCACCCGGAGGGAGAATGAGGAAGAGAAGCTGGCAGCCCTGCAGGGGGAGGGAGAAGAGGAACGGTGGCTGCAATAAGTACAGTTGGCCATCCTGCTCAGTAGGTTCCCAGGCCCCCTTTTGAATGGATGGTGCCCGGGCCCAGTACAGAAGGGTGGGCTGTACTGCCTTATCAGTGGCCCCTGGTCACACATTCATTACCATGGGCTGCCCTAATAGAAATGCGGGCAGCCGGGCTCCTTTTAATTTTCTTAAATGCAATACACTACAAAGCATGGCAATAAGTTACCATAAGTCGTAGTGGGATTTAGCGCATGTGCGTTGGCTGGTGCATTTGGAATGGAGGGCACCAGCCATTTTTAAGCACTATTGAAACATGTGCACTATTGTACACATTCTTGTGTCACATAAGTGTGAACTGGGTCTTATTACATTGGTCCCGGTATGTATTCATGCGAGAGAGGGACCTTGGATTGTAAGCTTCTTGAGGGCAAGGACTGATGTGAATGTACAATATACTGTATATATGTAAAGTGCTGTGCAAATTGACAGTCCTACACAGTGGCACACGGGCTCTGCCCACCCATCCATGTGCCCAGCCCCTTTCAGGACGCATGAATTCCTATGGCGGGGGGGGGGGGGGGGTTGTACTTTTTGAAGCACCTGGTTAGAGCCAGAGGCTCTAATAGGCTTCAAAATAGGGTGAGCTCGGGGCGCAGAGAGTGCGCCCTGATCGCATCCAATTGTGTGATGATAGCGAATTAATTTTCGCTATTTTCACACTAACCTTCCTCCCCGCCAATCAGGAGGCAGGGCGGCAGACCTGTTTCCTGATTGGCCAAAGCACCAGGTCACCCTATTGGATGCCTGGCGCTTAGGAAGAGGAGCGGAGGAGACACGCTGGAGGAGCTGCTGTGTTAAGTCCCCTCTGCCAGAGCCACGCAGGGGGGGGGGGGGGGGGCTGTGGGCACAAGTGGCTGCATATGATGGGCACAAGTGGCTGCATTTGATGGGCATACGTGGCTGCATATGATGGGCACAGTTAGGCTATAATTGATGGGGGGGTATTTCAGTATTTTTCAGTTTGTTTGCACCCCCCAAAAATGTTGAACCTAGATGTCAATGGTAATGCGTCAAAGTGTATCTAACATGTTTTGATGGCTCAGCAACAGGTATTAACAAAGACTTGATCAATGGCTATTAACACCATCTATTCCAAATCCTAAACCTGGTTAATGGTATGAAGAAAGTACGTCTATGCACATGTATAGATCCAAATGAGGTTTAAACACACCAAAAAAAAAAAAAAAAATTATATATATAGATATATATAGATATATCTATATATCTATATATCTAGATATATAGATATATAGATATATCTATATATATCTATATAGAGATAGATATATCTATATATCTATCTCTATATAGATATATCTATATATATATCTATATAGATATATCTATATAGATATATATATAGATATATATATATATCTATATATATATATATAATCTCCTCAATCATTATATTTATTATATGTAAAAAAACAGAACATATTTTAAATATAATGTTATTTATTACTTACTATATATATATTATATCCAGTATCTCACAAAAGTGAGTACACCCCTCACATTTTTGTAAATATTTTATTCTATCTTTTCATGTGACAACACTGAAGAAATGACACTTGTCTACAATGTAACGTAGTGAGTGTACAGCTTGTATAACAGTGTAAATTTGCTGTCCCCTCAAAATAACTCAACACACAGCCATTAATGTCTAAACCGCTGACAATAAAAGTGAGTACACCCCTAAGTGAAAATGTCTAAATTGGGCCCAATTAGCCATTTTCCCTCCCCGGTGTCATGTGACTCGTTAGTGTTACAAGGTCTCAGGTGTGAATGGGGAGCAGGTGTGTTAAATTTGGTTTTATCGCTCTCACTCTCTCATACTGGTCACTGGAAGTTTAACATGGCACCTCATGGCAAAGAACTCTCTGAGGATCTGAAAAAAAGAATTGTTGCTCTACATAAAGATGGCCTAGGCTATAAGAAGATTGCCAAGACCCTGAAATTGAGCTGCAGCACGGTGGCCAAGACCATACAGCGATATAACAGGACAGGTTCCACTCAGAACAGGCCTCGCCATGGTAGACCAAAGTTGAGGTCACGTGTTCAGCGTCATATCCAGAGGTTGTCTTTGGGAAATAGACGTATGAGTGCTGCCAGCATTGCTGCAGAGGTTGAAGGGGTGGGGGGTCAGCCTGTCAGTGCTCAGACCATACGCCGCACACTGCATCAAATTGGTCTGCATGGCTGTCATCCCAGAAGGAAACCTCTTCTAAAGATGATACACAAGAAAGCCCGCAAACAGTTTGATGAAGACAAGCAGACGAAGGACATGGATTACTGGAACCATGTCCTGTGGTCTGATGAGACCAAGATAAACTTATTTGGTTCAGATGGTGACAAGCGTGTGTGGGGGCAACCAGGTGAGGAGAACAAAGACAAGTGTGTCTTGTCTACAGTCAAGCATGGTGGTGGGAGTGTCATGGTCTGGGACTGCATGAGTGCTGCCAGCACTGGGGAGCTACAGTTCATTGGGGGAACCATGAATGCCAACATGTACTGTGATATACTGAAGAAGAGCATGATCCCCTCCCTTCAGAGACTGGGCCGCAGGGCAGTATTCCAACATGATAACGACCCCAAACACACCTCCAAGATGACCACTGCCTTGCTAAAGAAGCTGAGGGTAAAGGTGATGGACTGGCCAAGCATGTCTCCAGACCTAAACCCTATTGAACATTTGTGGGACATCCTCAAACGGAAGGTGGAGGAGCGCAAGGTCTCTAATATCCACCAGCTCTGTGATGTCGTCATGGAGGAGTGGAAGAGGACTCCAGTGGTAACCTGTGAAGCTCTGGTGAACTCCATGTCCAAGAGGGTTAAGGCAGTGCTGGAAAATAATGGTGGCCACACAAAATATTGACACTTTGGGCCCAATTTGGACATTTTCACTTAGGGGTGTACTCACTTTTGTTGCCAGCGGTTTAGACATTAATGGCTGTGTGTTGAGTTATTTTGAGGGGACAGCAAATTTACACTGTTATACAAGCTGTACACTCACTACTTTACATTGTAGACAAGTGTCATTTCTTCAGTGTTGTCACATGAAAAGATAGAAGAAAATATTTACAAAAAAGGTGAGGAGTGTACTCACTTTTTGTGAGAAAAAAAAATATAATAAAATATTCTCCTCAATTATTATATTTATTATATGTAAAAAAGAACATATATATATATATATATATATATATATTATACATTTTTTAACCAGTTGCCGACCGCTGCACAACGATGTACGTCCTCAGAGCGGCACGGGCAGGCAAAAGGACTTACAGGTACGTCCTTGCCTGCCCGCGGGTGGGGGGTCCGATCGGACCCCCCCCCCCCCCGGTGCCTATGGCGGTCTGCAAATCCTCCCCGGCGATCGGTGGTGAGGGGGAGGCCATCCATTCGTGGCCCCCCCCCTCGCGATCGCTCCCAGCCAATGGGATCATTTCCCTGCCTCTGTATTGTACACAGAGGCAGAGGAAATGATGTCATCTCTCCTCGGCTCAGTATTTTCCGTTCCGGCGCCGAGGAGAGAAGACTGTAATGTGAGTGCACAACACACACACACACAGTAGAACATGCTAGGCACACAAAACACCCCGATCCCCCCCCCCCCCCCCCGATCGCCCCCCCGATCACCCCCCCCTGTCACAAACTGACACCAAGCAGGTTTTTTTTTTTTTTTTCTGATTACTGTATTGGTGTCAGTTTGTGACAGTTACAGTGTTGGGACAGTTAGTGGTAGCCCCCTTTAGGTCTAAGATACCCCCCAAACCCCCCCTAATAAAGTTTTAACCCCTTGATCACCCCCCGTCACCAGTGTCGCTAAGTGATCATTTTTCTGATCGCTGTATTAGTGTCGCTGGTGACGTTAGTTAGGGAGGTAAATATTTAGGTTCGCCGTCAGCGTTTTATAGCGACAGGGACCCCCATATACTATCTAATAAATGTTTTAACCCCTTGATTGCCCCCTAGTTAACCCTTTCACCACTGATCACCGTATAACCGTTGCGGGTGACGCTGGTTAGTTCGTTTATTTTTTATAGTGTCAGGGCACCCGCCGTTTATTACCGAATAAAGGTTTAGCCCCCTGATCACCCGGCGGTAATGTGCGTCGCCCCAAGCAGCGTCAGATTAGCGCCAGTACCGCTAACACCCACGCACGCAGCATATGCCTCCCTTAGTGGTATAGTATCTGAACGCATCAATAACTGATCCGATCAGATCTATACTAGCGTCCCCAGCAGTTTAGGGTTCCCAAAAACGCAGTGTTAGCGGGATCAGCCCAGATACCTGCTAGCACCTGCGTTTTGCCCCTCCGCCCGGCCCGGCCCAGCCCACCCAAGTGCAGTATCGATCGATCACTGTCACTTACAAAACACTAAACGCATAACTGCAGCGTTCGCAGAGTCAGGCCTGATCCCTGCGATCGCTAACAGTTTTTTTGGTAGCGTTTTGGTGAACTGGCAAGCGCCAGCGGCCTAGTACACCCCGGTCGTAGTCAAACCAGCACTGCAGTAACACTTGGTGACGTGGCGAGTCCCATAAGTGCAGTTCAAGCTGGTGAGGTGGCAAGCACAAGTAGTGTCCCGCTGCCACCAAGAAGACAAACACAGGCCCGTCGTGCCCATAGTGCCCTTCCTGCTGCATTCGCCAATCCTAATTGGGAACCCACCACTTCTGCAGCGCCCGTACTTCCCCCATTCACATCCCCAACCAAATGCAGTCGGCTGCATGAGAGGCATTTTCTTTATGTCCTCCCGAGTACCCCTACCCAACGAACCCCCAAAAAAGATGTTGTGTCTGCAGCAAGCGCGAATATAGGCCTGACACCCGCTATTATTGTCCCTCCTGTCCTGACAATCCTGGTCTTTGCATTGGTGAATGTTTTGAACGCTACCATTCACTAGTTGAGTATTAGCGTAGGGTACAGCATTGCACAGACTAGGCACACTTTCACAGGGTCTCCCAAGATGCCATCGCATTTTGAGAGACCCGAACCTGGAACCGGTTACAGTTATAAAAGTTACAGTTACAAAAAAAGTGTAAAAAAAAAAAAAAACACAAACAAAAATATAAAATAAAAAATAATAGTTGTCGTTTTATTGTTCTCTCTCTCTCTCTCTATTCTCTCTATTGTTCTGCTCTTTTTTACTGTATTCTATTCTGCAATGTTTTATTGTTATTATGTTTTATCATGTTTGCTTTTCAGGTATGCAATTTTTTATACTTTACCGTTTACTGTGCTTTATTGTTAACCATTTTTTTGTCTTCAGGTACGCCATTCACGACTTTGAGTGGTTATACCAGAATGATGCCTGCAGGTTTAGGTATCATCTTGGTATCATTCTTTTCAGCCAGCGGTCGGCTTTCATGTAAAAGCAATCCTAGTGGCTAATTAGCCTCTAGACTGCTTTTACAAGCAGTGGGAGAGAATGCCCCCCCCCCACCGTCTTCCGTGTTTTTCTCTGGCTCTCCTGTCTCAACAGGGAACCTGAGAATGCAGCCGGTGATTCAGCCAGCTGACCATAGAGCTGATCAGAGACCAGAGTGGCTCCAAACATCTCTATGGCCTAAGAAACCGGAAGCTACGAGCATTTTATGACTTAGATTTCGCCGGATGTAAATAGCGCCATTGGGAAATTGGGGAAGCATTTTATCACACCGATCTTGGTGTGGTCAGATGCTTTGAGGGCAGAGGAGAAATCTAGGGTCTAATAGACCCCAATTTTTTCAAAAAACAGTACCTGTCACTACCTATTGCTATCATAGGGGATATTTACATTCCCTGAGATAACAATAAAAATGATTAAAAAAAAAAATGAAAGGAACAGTTTAAAAATAAGATAAAAAAGCAAAAAAATAATAAAGGAAAAAAAAAAAAAAAAAAAAGCACCCCTGTCCCCCCTGCTCTCGCGCTAAGGCGAACACAAGCGTAGGTCTGGCGTCAAATGTAAACAGCAATTGCACCATGCATGTGAGGTATCACCGCGACGGTCAGATCGAGGGCAGTAATTTTAGCAGTAGACCTCCTCTGTAAATCTAAAGTGGTAACCTGTAAAGGCTTTTAAAGGCTTTTAAAAATGTATTTATTTTGTTGCCACTGCACATTTGTGCGCAATTTTAAAGCATGTCATGTTTGGTATCCATGAACTCGGCCTAAGATCATCTTTTTTATTTCATCAAACATTTGGGCAATATAGTGTGTTTTAGTGCATTAAAATTTTAAAAAGTGTGTTTTTTCCCCAAAAAATGCGTTTGAAAAATACTGTGTGAAAAAAAAAAATGAAACACCCACCATTTTAATCTGTAGGGCATTTGCTTTAAAAAAATTATATATAATGTTTGGGGGTTCAAAGTAATTTTCTTGCAAAAAAAAATAATTTTTTCATGTAATCAAAAAGTGTCAGAAAGGGCTTTGTCTTCAAGTGGTTAGATGATGTGGGTGATGTGTGACATAAGCTTCTAAATGTTGTGCATAAAATGCCAGGACAGTTCAAAACCCCCCCCCAAATGACCCCATTTTGGAAAATAGACACCCCAAGCTATTTGCTGAGAGGCATGTCGAGTCCATGGAATATTTTATATTGTGACACAAGTTGCAGGAAAGAGACAAATTTTTTTTTTTTTGCACAAAGTTGTCACTAAATGATATATTGCTCAAACATGCCATGGGAATATGTGAAATTACACCCCAAAATACATTCTGCTGCTTCTCCTGAGTACGGGGATACCACATGTGTGGGACTTTTTGGGAGCCTAGCCGCGTACAAGACCCCGAAAACCAAGCACCGCCTTCAGGCTTTCTAAGGGCGTGAATTTTTGATTTCACTCTTCACTGCCTATCACAGTTTCTGAGGCCATGGAATGCCCAGGTGGCAAAACCCCCCCAAATGACCCCATTTTGGAAAGTAGACACCCCAAGCTATTTGCTGAGAGGTATAGTGAGTATTTTGCAGACCTCACTTTTTGTCACAAAGTTTTGAAAATTAAAAAAAGAAAAAAAAACATTTTTTTTCTTGTCTTTCTTCATTTTCAAAAACAAATGAGAGCTGCAAAATACTCACCATGCCTCTCAGCAAATAGCTGAGAGGCATGGTGAGTACACACATTATATATATATATATATATATATATATATATATATATATAGCAATCATTTATTATATGTAAAAAAATATAGAAAATTTTTTTAAAGATTTATTTTTATTTATTAAAAAAATACATATATATATATATATATATATATATATATATATATATATATATATATATATATATATATATATATATATATATATAGTAATTTAATAAATAAAGATAAATCTTTAAATATCTTTACATATAATAAATGATTGCGATTATATATATATATATATATATATATATATACACACATATATACACACACACTTTTTTTCTCTCTCTCTCTCATTTTTCTCTCTCTCTCTTATTCCCTGAGATAACAATAAAAATGAATAAAAAAAAAATATGTGAGAGACAGAACATTTTTTTTAAAGATTTTTAGTTATTAAAAAATAAATATATATGGAAAAAAAGTAATAAATATAAATATATTTAAAATATGTTCTATTTTTTACATATAATAAAAATGATTGAGACATTATATTACTAAATATAGATTTATGTAATATATGATATTATATTTTTTTTTTATATGCACAATGAAGAGTATAGCGCTCTTGTTTATTAATCCTTCAGGTGTAACAATATTAAAGAGTACTGCAGCTATTTTGTATCTTTTTGTCTATTGGAACTGTAGATGGGCTCCAGCTGACAACACCACAATTGGAGTGGTGGGTGTGTGAAATATATATATATATATATATATATATATATATATGAATGAAACAAATAGTTATAAGGGTTTGCAGACCCACCACACACTACAATCATTCCCCGAAGTATTTACTAAATGACATTTTGTGTATTTTCTCTATTTCTCTTTATACTATATCACAACCTCCCAATAAAAGAGATCTATTGAGCTGATCAGCATTCATTATCAGGAACCACAAAGTTTCCCGGGACGGTCTCTCTGTGATGTAAGAAGAGTTGTATATATAATGTAATACTTACTTTGCAGGGACTTGTAATGAGGGAGGCCCAGCAGTGTATAATGAGAAGCTGTGTGCGATGGCTGACATCACCTGGGAGGTAGGGCAGGGCACTGAGAATTAGGCACTCCCAAATAACTCCCATCTCCTGCTACCTGCACAATGGACTGTGTACTGACATTGTACAAACATAGACTGAGCGCTCAGCCCTGTGTGTATACATTCACCGCCGGGGAATGTATATCATCAGAACCCCAAGGCACAACATTGCACCTTTGTATCCGGGATGCAATTGTTGCAAATGAAAGTAATTTTATCTGCATATATTTTGCCTTTCCTGCTTCCTTCTTTTATCGATTAAAATAAAAATCAGTTTTCATAACAGCTTATTTTAGATGCAGTGATATTATCACTGGATCTCTGTGCTTCTCTATGCAATGCAGGCAGATCATGGCTGGTGGGAGGGGCCGGCAGGGGGTGGGAGGGGCCAGCAGGGGGCTGTACAGAGCTTCCTGATAAAATCACTGGCTCCTCTCCAGAGCCCTGATGTAAGCAGTGGGAGGAGTTATGTAAATGTGAAAACATGCCTTGATGGGTGGGTGTCAGTCTGGAGAAGTGGGTATTCCTAGACTGTATTTACATGCAGACCACCCACATGGGATGCTGAGCTTTCTGTAAGTTGGAAAAACTGACAACCAATGAAGGAAAGGGGCGGGCCAGGGGCAGTCAGGGGTGGGCCAGGGGCAGTCAGGGGCGGGCCAGGGGCAGTCAGGGGCGGGAGGAAAGGCCTAGATGATGCTGGGCTGGGAGAAGGTCACAGTGTGAAGTGAAATCAGAGAAAGACATTTGAGTCCAGGAGAGGAGCCGCTACAAGTGTGCAGTTGTACTTTTAGTCTCCAAAGTGACGGTTTCAGCAGGTTATGTAGGCGTGGTCCACTAATGTCACCATCAGGGAACCGGACACCACTGGAATGCATCATAGGCAAGAAATGTCTGCAAAGAGGCCACAGAAGATCCGCGGCACCAAGCTATGGATTGTCTACATTCTAAGGTACATTGCTGGTCTCTAGTATTGGATAGGCTGCATTCTCAGTGATGTCATCGATCTCTAGTGATTGGATAGGCTGCATTCTCAGTGATGTCACTGGTCTATAGTGAATGGATAGGCTGCATTCTCAGTGATGTCACCGCTCTCTAGTGAATGGATAGGCTGTATTCTCAGTGATGTCACCACTCTCCAGTGATTGGATAGGCTTCATTCTAAGTGATGTCATCATTCTCTAGTGAATCGATAGGCTGTATTCTCAGAGATGTCACCACTTTCTAGTGAATGGATAGGCTTCATTCTCAGTGATGTCATCGATCTCTAGTGATTGGATAGGCTGCATTCTCAGTGATGTCACCGGTCCCTAGTGATTGGATAGGCTGCATTCTAAGTGATGTCACCGCTCTCTAGTGAATGGATAGGCTGTATTCTCAGTGATGTCATCGATCTCTAGTGATTGGATAGGCTGCATTCTCAGTGATGTCACTGGTCTATAGTGAATGGATAGGCTGCATTCTAAGTGATGTCACCGCTCTCTAGTGAATGGATAGGCTTCATTCTCAGTGATGTCATCGATCTCTAGTGAATGGATAGGCTGCATTCTCAGTGATGTCACTGGTCTATAGTGAATGGATAGGCTGCATTCTAAGTGATGTCACCGCTCTCTAGTGATTGGATAGGCTTCATTCTCAGTGATGTCATCGATCTCTAGTGAATGGATAGGCTGCATTCTCAGTAATGTCACCGGTCTCTAGTGATTGGATAGGCTGCAATTTCAGTGATGTCACCACTCTCTAGTGATTGGATAGGCTTCATTCTCAGTGATGTCATCGATCTCTAGTGAATGGATAGGCTGCATTCTCAGTGATGTCACCGGTCTCTAGTGATTGGATAGGCTTCATTCTAAGTGATGTCACCGCTCTCTAGTGAATGGATAGGCCTAATTCTCAGTGATGTCACCACTTTCTAGTGAATGGATAGGCTTCATTCTCAGTGATGTCATCGATCTCTAACGAATGGATAGGCTGCATTCTCAGTGATGTCACCAGTCCCTAGTGATTGGATAGGCTGCATTCTAAGTGATGTCACCACTCTCTAGTGAATGGATAGGCTGTATTCTCAGTGATGTCATCGATCTCTAGTGATTGGATAGGCTGTATTCTCAGTGATGTCATCGATCTCTAGTGATTGGATAGGCTGCATTCTAAGTGATGTCACCACTCTCTAGTGAATCGATAGGCTTCATTCTCAGTGATGTCATCGATCTCTAGTGATTGGATAGGCTGCATTCTCAGTGATGTCACCGGTCCCTAGTGATTGGATAGGCTTCATTCTAAGTGATGTCACCGCTCTCTAGTGAATGGATAGGCTGTATTCTAAGTGATGTCACCGCTCTCTAGTGAATGGATAGGCCTAATTCTGAGTGATGTCACCACTTTCTAGTGAATGGATAGGCTTCATTCTCAGTGATGTCATCAATCTCTAGCGAATGGATAGGCTGCATTCTCAGTGATGTCACCGGTCCCTAGTGATTGGATAGGCTGCATTCTAAGTGATGTCACCACTTTCTAGTGAATGGATAGGCTGTATTCTCAGTGATGTCATCGATCTCTAGTGATTGGATAGGCTGTATTCTCAGTGATGTCATCGATCTCTAGTGATTGGATAGGCTGCATTCTCAGTGATGTCACTGGTCTATAGTGATTGAATAGGCTGTATTCTCAGTGATATCACCGGTCTCTAGTGATTGGATAGGCTGTATTCTCAGTGATGTCATCGATCTCCAGTGAATGGATAGGCTGTATTCTCAGTGATGTCATCGATCTCTAGTGATTGGATAGGCTGTATTCTCAGTGATGTCATCGATCTCCAGTGAATGGATAGGCTGTATTCTCAGTGATGTCATCGATCTCTAGTGATTGGATAGGCTGTATTCTCAGTGATGTCATCGATCTCCAGTGAATGGATAGGCTGTATTCTCAGTGATGTCATCGATCTCTAGTGATTGGATAGGCTGTATTCTCAGTGATGTCATCGATCTCCAGTGAATGGATAGGCTGTATTCTCAGTGATGTCATCGATCTCTAGTGATTGGATAGGCTGTATTCTCAGTGATGTCATCGATCTCCAGTGAATGGATAGGCTGTATTCTCAGTGATGTCATCGATCTCTAGTAAATGGATAGGCTGCATTCTCAGTGATGTCACTGGCCTATAGTGAATGGATAGGCTGCATTTTCAGTGTTGTCACCATTCTCTAGTGATTGGATAGGCTGCATTCTCTCTCTCTTATAGTCCTCATTCATTTACATTTACTATGACCTGGAGCTATCTACTCATTGACTATTGATCCTACACAAGTCTCCCCTCTCCCAGCTTTGAAGGACCTACCTTTGATGTGGTGACCCTCCTTCTCCCCCATCCAGACAGGCCTCCATCGCTGACATTCGAGGTGTACGGGAGGATTTCAGCAGTACAGTCTTCTGCTCATTATTCAGGGAACACACACCTCTCACAAACTGGTTCTACCACATTGAAATACCTGTACTGGTTCTGTTGCCCTATCAGCCATCTCCGCCATTCCTGACTCCTCCGTCAGTAGACGAAATCACAGAAGGCGTATCATTCAGTGACATATCGTTGCTTTAGGCCATCTCCTTGATCCGGTCATGCGACCAAAATCCTAGGCATGTGAACACATGATCTTTGCCTAAGTAGACAACTGGATAAGGTTAAGTTTGACCCTCCTCTTCGACAAAAAAATCACATGACCACAGGCCTAAGCTTTTTATTGGTAAGCAGCACTGAAGGGAGCCTGGAGCAGCATTTTCTCCAGAAAAGGTATTTTTGTTAATTTTTATTTTATTATATACATCATAGCACTACAATGCCACCAGCACCACATCAAAGGCATCTAATTGTGTGTATGGATAGACAAGTTCAAGCCACACTTCTGTCAGTGTTAACCACATCAAGCTATGAAAATACCGGCTTCAGCCACAGTCCCCGCCTGTTGGGTTTCACCCAGACTGGCCTTAGGTCAGATTCACTGGAATGCCATTTGAGTGCTTGGCCCTACCCCCAGTTGCCGCACGTAGTCTCCTATTGTTTCTACAGGTGTTATGATATTCATTCATATAAAATAGACAGATATAGGAAAATATAATATTATGGCCACTAGGTGGAGCTTATGATCATTTGAAAAAAGTACTCCATCTCTCTCTCCCACTCTTTTTTTTATGAATAAATACCATTTGACCTATAGAGGAAATAGCCTGAGAACATTCGATTTTTCACTAGTCATTAAAAACATGGATACAAATGTCATAACCAACATCTCCACTTAGCTTTTTTGAATTAATACATATCATCTTTATTCCCCTCCACCCAAACATGAACATTCTAGACTTAGCCAGAAATTGAGCTTGGAGATGTATATTACTTGTAAGCTTGGGAAAATGTAGCCCAGGTGTTTTCCCAGGTTCCAGCCCTGCCCCCGCTGAAGCTTTCTTTAGAAACACCAGTAACCTTACTTCTCCTAAGCCCTCCAAGGTTCTTCAAGTCCATCAGTTCTTCCAAACTGAAGCCCAAGTCCTGATGAAGGGGGTACAAACCCTTGAAACGTGTTGGCTTTTCTTTTTTTCCTCTAAGCATGACAGAAAGTTAGCAACTTCATTGGCATTACCCTTCAGTCTATCATAGGTTTGCATTTTTGAAAACAAGACATGACTGGCCTTGATCTTAAATGATTATCATTGTGTAGGCTTCCCTATGGCCTTACTATTAAGCAAGATATCCACTAAGAATAAGTATGCAGCCAGTGAAATGTTAAGTCCCACCATATACGTTTGTTCCAAGTCAGAAATTTATAATGTCACTAACCCCCTCGTGGTATTTTCATTGGAATACAAGGAAATTAAAAAAAAGAGAGGGAAATTCAAAAAGTCAAGCTCAAACAGGAGAAGACCTTCTAGCTGGGGTTACGCAGAGCCCAAAAGATTTGGTCAACTCTAGCCAAAACTTTTTATCCCATCTTGGCTAGAGTGGGGGGGGGTGTTCGAAGAGCCTTGTTTTTCTTTTTATCCCAGAAGAACCCTTAAAACAATTTTCAGCTCTTGGTCAACCCCTGCTAAAAAACAGTTCATTGGTGATCAGTGGGAAAAATGCTCCTTATATTGGTGGTCAGTGCAAAGAATGCTCCTTACATTATTGTTCAGTAAGAAGAATATCCCTTACATTGGTGGCCAATGAGAAGAATGTCCCTTACATTGGCGATCAATGGGAAGAATGTTCCTTACATTGGTGGTCAATGGGAAGAATGTCCCTTACATTGGTAGCCAGTGGGAAGAATCTCCCTCACATTGATGGCTAGTAGGAAAAATGTCCCCTACATTGGTGGCCAATGGGAAGAATGTCCCTTACATTGGTGGTCAATGAGAAGAATGTCCCTTATATTGGTAGTCAGTGGGAAGAATGGCCCTCACATTGGTGGCCAATGGGAAGAATGTCCCCTACATTGGTGGCTAGTAGGAAAAATATTCCTTACATTGGTGGCTAATGGGAAGACTGTCCCTTAAATTAGTGGTCAATGGGAAGACTGTCCATTACATTGGGGGTCAATCGGAAGGATGTCCCTTACATTGGTGGCTAGTAGGAAAAATGTCCCTTACATCGATGGCCAATGGGAAGAATGTTCCTTGAATTGGTGGTCAATGGGAAGAATGTCCCTTACATTAGTACTCAATGGGAAGAATGTCCCTTACATTGGTGGCTAGTAGAAAAAATGTCCCTTACATTGGTGGTCAATAGGAAGAATGTTCCTTACATTGGTGGCTAGTAGGAAAAATGTCCCTTACATTGATGGTCAATGGGAAGAATGTTCCCTACATTGATGGCTAGTAGGAAAAATAATCCTTACATTGGTGGGTAGTAGGAAAAATATTCCTTACATTGGTGGCCAGTGTAAAGAATGTCCCTTGCATTGGTGGTCTAAGGGAAGAATGCTCCTTATAGTGGTGGTCAGTAGAAAGAAATGGTTCCCCTACAGTGGAGGTCAGAATGCCACCCCTTCAGCTAAAAAGATCATTGGTGTCATGCCACCAGCTCCAAGTAGAAATGGCCCTGTAACTAGTCAGGCATCATAAAAAAGGAGCTAAATCGGCAACAGCTCAAGGAGCCTCTAGCAACTTCTGGAGGAACAGGTTGAGAATGACGATGAGTTGGAGACTACGTCTGGCTGCCCATGTCAGCATTGGGAAGAATTCACCTTACTTCCTGTCAGGACAGGAAGTGTGGGTAAAACGCTCTATTGGAGACATAGACAAAAACAGTAGCGTAAGGAAGGGTTAGATCCCCTGACAATGGTTTTATAGCCATCTGTGCCTTCCTATCCTGGTGATGACTGCACCATTGCCACAGGTCGAAGTGACATAAAATCTCCCCACTGGAGGGGTCACAGACAGTTATCAAAAGCTGATCGAAATGTTAACTCTTCTGCACTCTACCCAAAACAAATTTTTTTTTCTCCAAAATTGCTGGAGTTAGGTCTTAAAGAGTTCAGTTATGTCACAATCCTGGCATTATGTGTCATTTAAACGTCGATCTATTTAAGGATTAGAGATAATTGCAGGTCGTCATCACTTGAGACAAGGTGGTTGAGCCACTCCGTCTCCCAGCACACACCCCCAATGTAAAATGTAAATAAATAAAAATACTGGTCCTGGAAGAATGATCACTGACCACCATGCGTGGTCTAGAGGAAAAACTGTTCTTGTCCATGGCTTCAGGAATATTATTTCCTATGGCATGGAGGAGAGGGGTAGGCTAGGGGTTAAGGGAATAAAGTAAAGTGGAACCTTTTACGGGTACAGATTGGTCAACTGCAAGCTAGAGGAACAAAAATGTTTAAAATGGAACACCAGATAAATTCATTAATGAAGTGGTTGTAAACCTTGGACATGAAATATGAACGAAACATATCCCTCTATAGTGTGTACTTGTCCCAATTAAAAGCACTACGTGTCATTTCTGTCTGCTGCCTCCTTCCTCTGTTATCAGCATGAATCACTTCTGACACGTTTTCCCTGACATCACGAGAAAAAAAGGTGACATGGGGGGACCTCCAGCTGATTGACAGCCTCAGGCTCTGTTCCTGTGTGGAGGGTGTGTGTGTGTGTGTACTCATTCCCACCAAATGAGCTCTCAGAGCTCTCCTCACTGAGCTCTGCAGAGTTTAGCTCCACCTCCTTTTTTTCTGTACTCTCAGACAAGCTTATAAATTCAGCACTTTGTACAGATGATGAGAAGACTGCAAATAAACAGGTACAACTTATGGAGGATGATTTGTTTCATCTCTGTGTATCACCTGAGGCCAGTCACTTCACTGGGTATATGTAAGGGTTTACAACCACTTTAAGATTTAGATACAGTGAGGAAGACCTGGATGTCTTGCACGTTCTATTGCTGCCTGTGACCCCATTTAAGGACCTCTGCTCTGACTTCCTGTCCTGGTGTCACAGGAAGTGAGGGACAAGCTCCCTAAAGGTTACTCAGAAAGAAAAAACATCAGGTAAGAAGAGTTCTGTGGCTCTAAATCACAGTTGCTCTGTGTTCTACCCCATGCGGTTGTACTACTCGAGGTGGAATGACTTTGGTGAGGTGGCTCTCAATCCAAAATCCACATCATATAGAGCAGCCTTTCTCAACCTATTTTACCCAGAGGAACACTTGAAATAGTTTGAGTCTCAGGGAACCAATACTAAAACAAAATCATTAGGGGTCAATGGGAAAAATGTTCCGTACGTCAGTGACCAGTGAGAAGAATGCTTCTTACATTGGTGATCAGTGGGAAGAATTCTCCTTACATCGGTAGTCAGTGAGAAGAATGCCCCTTACATTGGTGATCAGTGGGAAGAATGCCCCTTACATTGGTGATCAGTGAGAAGAATGCCCCTTACATTGGTGACTCATTGGGAAGAATGCTCCTTACATTGGTGATCAGTGAGAAGAATGCTCCTTACATTGGTGATCAGTGAGAAGAATGCTCCTTACATTGGTGATCAGTGAGAAGAATGCTCCTTACATTGGTGATCAGTGGGAAGAATGCTCCTTACATTGGTGATCAGTGCAAAGAATGCCCCTTACACTGGTGATCAGTGGGAAGAATGTTCCTTACATTGGTGATCAGTGGAAAGAATGCCCCTTACATTGGTGATCAGTGGGAAGAATGCTCCTTACATTGGTGATCAGTGGGAAGAATGCCCCTTACATTGGTGATCAGTGAGAAGAATGCCCCTTACATTGGTGATCAGTGGGAAGAATGCTCCTTACATTGGTGATCAGTGGAAAGAATGCCCCTTACATGGGTGATCAGTGGGAAGAATGCTCCTTACATTGGTGATCAGTGCAAAGAATGCCCCTTACACTGGTGATCAGTGGGAAGAATGTTCCTTACATTGGTGATCAGTGGGAAGAATGCCCCTTACATTGGTGGACATTGGGAAGAATGCTCCTTACATTGGTGATCAGTTGGAAGAATGCCCCTTACATTGGTGGACATTGGGAAGAATGTTCCTTACGTTGGGGGTCAGTGAGAAGAATGCCCCTTACATTGGTGATCAGTGAGAAGAATGCCCCTTACACTGGTGGTCAGTGGGAAGAATGCTCCTTACATTGGTGATCAGTGAAAAGAATGCTCCTTACATTGGTGATCAGTGAGAAGAATGCCCCTTACATTGGTGATCAGTGAGAAGAATGCCCCTTACATTGGTGATCAGTGAGAAGAATGCCCCTTACATTGGTGATCAGTGAGAAGAATGCTCCTTACATTGGTGATCAGTGAGAAGAATTCCCCTTAGGTCAGTGTCCAGTGGGAAGAATGTCCCTTACATTGGTGATCAGTGGGAAGAATGCTCCTTACATTGGTGATCAGTGGGAAGAACGCCCCTTACATTAGTGATCAGTGAGAAGAATGCCCCTTACATTGGTGGACATTGGGAAGAATGCTCCTTACATTGGTGACCAGTTGGAAGAATGCCCCTTACGTTGGTGGCCTTGGGAAGAATGTTGCTTACGTTGGGGGTCAGTGAGAAGAATGCCCCTTACATTGGTGGACATTGGGAAGAATGTTCTTACATTGGTGATCCGTGGGAAGAATGCTCCTTACATTGGTGGTCAGTGGGAAGAATGCCCCTTACATTGGTGATCAGTGGGAAGAATGTTCTTGACATTGGTGATCAGTTGGAAGAATGTTCCTTACATTGGTGATCAGTGGGAAGAATGCCCCTTACATTGGTGATCAGTGGGAAGAATGCCCCTTACATTGGTGATCAGTGAGAAGAATGCCCCTTACATTGGTGACTCATTGGGAAGAATGCCCCTTACATTGGTGATCAGTGAGAAGAATGCTCCTTACATTGGTGATCAGTGAGAAGAATGCTCCTTACATTGGTGATCAGTGGGAAGAATGCTCCTTACATTGGTGATCAGTGCAAAGAATGCCCCTTACACTGGTGATCAGTGGGAAGAATGTTCCTTACATTGGTGATCAGTGGAAAGAATGCCCCTTACATTGGTGATCAGTGGGAAGAATGCTCCTTACATTGGTGATCAGTGGGAAGAATGCCCCTTACATTGGTGATCAGTGAGAAGAATGCCCCTTACATTGGTGATCAGTGGGAAGAATGCTCCTTACATTGGTGATCAGTGGAAAGAATGCCCCTTACATTGGTGATCAGTGGGAAGAATGCTCCTTACATTGGTGATCAGTGCAAAGAATGCCCCTTACACTGGTGATCAGTGGGAAGAATGTTCCTTACATTGGTGATCAGTGGGAAGAATGCCCCTTACATTGGTGGACATTGGGAAGAATGCTCCTTACATTGGTGATCAGTTGGAAGAATGCCCCTTACATTGGTGGACATTGGGAAGAATGTTCCTTACGTTGGGGGTCAGTGAGAAGAATGCCCCTTACATTGGTGATCAGTGAGAAGAATGCCCCTTACACTGGTGGTCAGTGGGAAGGAGGAGGAGGACACACCCAAGGAGCTCTCTGAGAACCAGCCTTTTTTTCAAGCCTGGGCCTTGCCTGTTAGCTTGGCCCAGGAACAATGCCTGATCCTGGGGGAGGTCCAGGGAGGGATCCCCCTGATGACATGGGGCCTAGTGAGGAGGAGGTGGAGGATCTGACTGTGGGTCCAGGCCCTGGTATGGATGCGAGTATCTTCAGACAGAAGATTGTTGATCGCTTTAGGGAAATTGGAAGGGCTGAAGAGAAACTTCAAGTTTTGAAAACTAACCATAAGAACTTCAAAGCCAAATACTTCCAGGCCTGGAGTAGAAATCGCACAGCCATGAAGCCTGAGTTACAGGAATATGAGGAAAAAGTAAAGCAGCAAACTTTATTGTTGGAAAAATTAAAAGCCAGAAGTGGAGCTTTTAAAGAAAAATTTGAGAATGAGAAGAGATTTGCCAGCCAGTCGTCAGTAAGTCGCATGGATCAGCAGCCTCAGGTTATGGATGACCCGGGTCCATCTGCCTCTGCACCTCTCCCCCCATGTAAGGCCTTGGAATCGCCAGCGGCAACCAGCCAGGGGGTTGAGAGTAAGGATGAGCTCCGGCGTGTTCGCATGGCGCACGTGCCGAGCCCGCCAGGAAGTCGGCACGGCGCAGCGCTAATCACAGGCAGGGAGACATTTCCCGATCTCTGCAGCCGCACATCGGGAAATGTCTCACTGCTTGTGATTAGCGCTGCCCCGTGCCGACTTCCTGGCGGGCTCGGCACGTGCGCCATGCGAACACGCCGGAGCTCATCCCTAGTTGAGAGTGAGCATGGCACCCTGACCTTCATCCGGCGGATGGAGTCACCCCTGAGAGCAGACAAGTTTGCCATTTCTGGTGATCCATCAGAAATCCCTGAGGATGAGAGGAAAGATAAACCAGGGAATGAAGATGGACCTGCACCAAACACCCTGAACATGGATGTTTCTACTCCTGCATTTGCTGAGACCAGTAGTTCCTCTATCAAGTTTGCTGCATGTGTTTCACACAGTAAGGCTGACACCAGCAAAGAGATTGCCTCACCTGAGCCTCTCTGTGTTCCAGCAGAGCTGATTGATGGTGATGGGGGAGGGGATCAGCACATTGCACCATGTGCAGTGGAAGCCATGGAGGTGTCAGACCAGCCTGCTGAAAGTCCTGTCCTGATGGAGGAGAACAGGCCAGCTGAAGATTCCACCAGCACAGCAGTGGGAACTGACACTGTTGGGAAGACTACAGGAACTGTGAATATACCAGCAAGTATTAAGAATGACAGTAATGATAAAACTATGAATGTGGGTGGTGGTGAAGGGGTTAATACTGCTGGGAAAAATAAAAATGACATTGCTCTCCCTGCTCAGCAGAGGAAAGACTCAGCGATTGTGCAGACCAAATCTGTACAATCGATATCTGCCAGAAATGTGACAGACGGTTCAAAGCACACAAATGCTTCTTCTGCTGGGAGAAATGTGGGCAGTTATGCGTCCGTTCTGGGGAGTCGCACCAAAGAGGGTGGAGGGAATTTTAGTGGTCACAATTTGGGGGGGCTTGGTGGTGGGATGGTTGGTGGGTACAGGAGGAGGAATGTGGTTCAATTGAAGTGGGAGGGGGAGGGGACCCCACCAGTAAGGGGGAGGGTGGCTGAGTTGGTTCTGGAAATGGGGTTTAAAGCATCAGATATCTTTGCTTTGATTTGCCCAGTGGGGAGTTATGAATTTGATTTGTCCTTTGTAAAACCTGAGGGTTTGGATTTATTTTGGGAGCGATATAGGAGGTGCAAGGGCCTTCCGCAGTGGAGTGGTTTGGTGCCAAAGGTGATTTCCAGGCAGCCTCTGATAAAGTCGGTGACGATCCTGGTGCGTAACGAATCCATACCAGAGGCTGATTTGATAGTATGGCTACGCCGATATGGTGAGGTCCTCGCTCCACTGCGGAAGGTCCTTGATGAGCATGGGATATGGACAGGGGCCTGGACAGTCTCACTAAAATTGGGGGTGCTTGGAAATGTAGTTCAACACCTTCCCTGTTCAGCTTTTCTGGGGAGAGATAGGCTGACTATTTTTTACCAGGGTCAGCCTAAAGTCTGTAATAAATGTGGAGACAAAGGCCATTTTGCATCTACCTGTACCCGTAAGAAATGCTCACTGTGCCAGGATCTGGACCATTTGGCTAAGGATTGTACTGAAATTCGGTGCAATTTGTGCCAAAAGCTGGGTCATCCTTATAGTCAGTGCCCGGAGGCATTACATAACTTGCCAGGATTGGAGGCTGAGTTGCAGAGACTTGATAAGGAGGATGAGGCCGCTAAAACTGTTATTGCCCCTCCTGTTTCTGTTATATCTGTTCCAGATTCTGTTTCCCCTAGTAATGTGGTCCCTGAGTCTGTCCCTCCTGTTTCTGTTACATCTGTTGTTTCGGATTCTGTTTCACCTAGTAATGTGGTCCCTGAGTCTGTCCCCCATGTGGTGGTCCCTAATCCTACTGTACGTAGATCCTCCAGACTGGCAGAAGCTGCTGGGGGGGCAGGTTTGGCGGATCTTCCCACTCGGCCTCCAGTCCCTGTCCCTCAGCGGCACAAACGTGGTCAGGGGAATGTGGGGGTGCAGGATGGGGGTGGGGCTGATAGAAGGGTGTCCATATCCTATGTCTCACCCTCTGTTGAGGGGGATTCGGATGATGAGGGGTGGGAGAAGTTTAGGAGGAAGAAAAAGAAGAAGAAGAGGAAGACAAGTAAAGTGGTCATTTCTTCCTCAGGGTCGGACCCAGGAGGGGTTTCTCTTGGTAATACCTTTTCAGTTTTGTCAGGTGATGATATGTCTGATATATCTTTCTCTTTATCATCCATGGATGAGGGGGAGTCACGTAGTCTGAAGAGAGCTGTTTCTGGTGATGAGAGTGTGGCAAAGGTTAAGAAACGACTACCCCAATCATCCTGATGGCAGTTCCCACTCCGATAAAGGTGGCGACCATTAATGTCGCCAGCATTAAATCTGCAAGAGCTCGTGATATTGCCTTATTTTTGCTCAGCGAGTTTGATGCCGAGATTTTATTTTTGCAAGAGACCTGGCTCAATACTTTGGCCGATGTCCATCTAGCAAAAAGGGAGTGGAGATGCGGTCCCTCCTTTTGGTCTCTTGCGGCTGAGCCCTGCAGCGGAGTTGCGGTCCTTTTTAAAACCGATATGGTAACATGCCGGCGGGTAATTGAGGTAGAAATGGGGAGATGCATGGTCTTGGACGTCTCTGTTAGGGGGCAGGACCTGCGCCTGATCAATATCTATGGACCGCAGTCAAAATGGGGCAGGAAATGCCTCCTCACAGAGATCAAGCCCTTCCTTTTTACGTCCCAGCAGGTTGTCTTTGGAGGTGATTTTAACACCATAATTAGGCCTGAAGACAGGAGAGGCTCCATAGACAGGCTGGGTTACGATAGCGTTTTTCTTAGAGATATGGTAAGACAAGCAGGCCTGGTAGATGTGCATATTAAGCACTGCCCTGGCAGCACGGGATTCACATTTCAGAGAGGGAATAGTCAGAGTAGGATAGATAGGTTTTTTTTAAAGGAGAACTCTGCTTTCTCGGCTCCTGAGTTGAGGGCGGTGGAGTTCTCTGACCACTGTATGCTGTCTGTGACTCTGAATGCCTCAGACACTCCACCCAGGGGAAGGGGTACCTGGAAACTGAATTCGGCTCTCCTGGAAGATGTAGAGGTAAGACAATCCTTTGAGGATTTTTTTCAGGCACAGGTTTCTATTCTGGACTTTTGCAGCAGTAAGTCAGAGTGGTGGGAGCTTGTGAAACAAAGGACAATTGGACTTTTCAAGGCCATAAGTAAGAAGAAGCAGCTTGGTATGTACATTGCCTACCAGCATTTGCGGAGGAAGCTTGATCGTCTTGTCTCGTATAGAGGAGATCCAGGGGAGATCTCTGAGGTGAAGTTTCTTCTTAGGAAGTGTCAATACGACCGGCATGCCTCCTTGGTTCTGGAGAGGGATTATGGAAAATATCACTCGCCTGATCCTTACCAGAACTGTAAGCAAGGCATAGCAGTTAAGACGGTCATAGGCCTGAGGGATAGTACGGGTTCCCTGGTGAAGTCCAGATCAGGGATCCTGGAGATCTTCAGGTCATATTATGCAGACCTTCTGGGAAGAAAGGACCTTTGTCGGGACAGGATGGAAAGCTTTCTGGATTCTACTCCAGGATTGGGAAATGGTACATTGCCTTTGATGGATTTGACAGAACCAATTTCAGTGGATGAGGTAGTTCATGCTATAGAGAAGCTGGCTACCAAAAAATCGCCTGGGCCAGATGGGTTGACAGCTGAATTCTACAAGTGTTTTAAGTCCATTCTGGCTCCCTTTTTAGCAGAGGTTTATAACAGCTGTCTAGAAGAGGGTTCGCTCCCTCCCTCCATGAGGCAATCCGCTGTGATTCTTCTGTCAAAAGGTAAAGACCCCTCAATGATTGAGAACTGGCGCCCCATCAGTCTTCTTAATGTTGATAGAAAGATCCTGGCGAAGATTCT
This sequence comes from Aquarana catesbeiana, assembly GCF_042186555.1. Taxonomy (NCBI): domain Eukaryota; kingdom Metazoa; phylum Chordata; class Amphibia; order Anura; family Ranidae; genus Aquarana; species Aquarana catesbeiana. The sequence goes on from NC_133336.1 coordinate 237,644,374, forward strand.
TTTTTGGCGCTTGTCGTCAGTAGCAGGCGATTTGTTGTCCAGTCATCAGCACTGCTCGGTCCAAGGTAGAAGTACCTTTTCAGCGGTTTTAGCTGTCCGGGAGGCTTTGGAACGATGCAGGGCTGCTGGATGGAGAAAGTACTTGCTGGCATTGGATCAGGCGAAGGCTTTTGATAGAGTCAATCACGAGTACCTGTATTTGCTACTTGGTAGATACGGCCTGCAGGGGAGGTTTATAGATTGGCTGAAGACATTATATAGAGGGGCTGAGAGCTTCCCACTGGTTAATGGTTGGGTTGGACGGCCTTTTGAGGTTGGCTCTGGTGTGCGCCAGGGATGTCCTCTGAGCCCCCTGTTATATGTATTCGCAATCGACCCCTTCATAAGAAGGCTAGAGAGTGGATCTTTGTGCGGGGTGCCTTTGGGCATTGCTGGTGTGCCGCCTCTGAAGGTCGTGGCCTATGCCGATGATGTGTCTGTTATTGTCTCTGGGACAGAGGAGGCGCAGGAGGTGGTCTCTATGATAGAGCAGTACACGGAGGCTTCTGGTTCTAAAGTCAACCATGAAAAGAGTGAAGTTTTCTGGATGGGTGAGGAGGGTGAAAGCTTCGAACTTCCGGATGCCTTCCCAGAGCCCCAGCAGGAAATTAAAGTGTTGGGCATCAAATTTGGTCCTGGTGACTATGGTCATCGAAATTGGGAAAGCAGGTTGGTGTGTGCCAATGCCAAAGTAGCAAGCTGGAAGAAATGGAAGCTTTCCTTGAGAGAGAGGGTTGACTTGATCAAAACGTACCTGGTCCCAATCTTTTTGTATGTCAGCTTCGTCTGTATCTTGCCAGCATCTCTCTATGCAAGGGTGTACAGCTGTTTTTTCCAACTGTTATGGGGAAGTAGGCTGAACCTGATCAAACGCAATGTAACTTACCTGTCTAGGCGGGAGGGTGGCTTAGGAATGGTCAACCCAATAGTTTTCTTTTCTCTGCTCTTTTTAAAGTACAATCTTGGTAACATGCTAGCAGAAAACCCGCCGGGATGGGTGGGCATTTTTCAGTCTTGTTTTAGGCCTTTTCTGCGATGCTGGGAAGATGGCGGGCCAGTGAAAAGTCTGAGAGTCCGACATGGCAAGCTCCCGGCTTATGTTGCCCCGTGTCTGAAAATACTTCGGCAGTGGCAGGTGACAGTGGAGGATATCAAGTCCCTCCCCAGGAAGCTTCTGGAGAAGAGGATTTTGAGCTCTGCTTTCAGTGTGTCACTGGCCTTAAGGGATTGCCCAGGCTCTGTAATGAGGGAGGGGTTGCGTTTAATCAATTTAGAAAGAATCCCCTTGAAATTTAGGGATCAAGCCTGGCTCGCTTTCCATGGAAGGCTCTATGTCAGAGGGAACTTGAAGCATCGCCCTGTGGATGATCGGGATTGTCCTAGAGCGGAGTGTGTTGGTAAAGTGGAGTCTATGGACCACTTTTTGCTGCAGTGTCCCTTTAACATAGAGGTGTATAAAAGGGTGGGGAGGGCTCTAGGCATCCCCTTTTTCTATCGCATGAGTTATGCGGAGTGGGTGTACGGGGCATTCCCGACTTGCTGGGATTTTGATTTGGATACACTGTTTTTAGTTAGTATAGTTGTCCGTTACTTCACATGGAATGCACGGTGCCAGATTACCCTGCGGAAAAAAGTCCTCTCTGTTGAGGTGGTGGTGCACGATATTCTGGGTGAGGTTGGGAAAATTCGGGGTCTTGAGAGGGGCAGGGAGCCTCGGGCGGTCTGGAAAAAGGCGTGGAGGAATATCAGACCTGCCTTTGGTGAACTGCCCATCTCTGGGTGAGGTGCTCCTTTTCTTTTTCTGTTTCTTTCACTCCCTTAGCTTTTGTTGGTTAGTATCTTCTTTTTGAAGAAGGGCTGCATGCATAATGGGTGCGGGTTTGTTTCTTGACCTCACAGTTTGGATGTCTGGTGTATTGGTGTGAGTTGTAGTGAGATTATCCCCAATAATGACATGTTCATGATGAGTTTTGTTTTTGCTGTAAAGTCATTTTTTGTTTGAGAGCAGATTTGCTATATTTATTTTCATTTATGTAAATATGTATATATTTATGTATATTATATATAGTGATTTTATGCTTATTGATTGCAAGACTTTTAATAAAGAAAAATTGGGAAGAATGCTCCTTACATTGGTGATCAGTGAAAAGAATGCTCCTTACATTGGTGATCAGTGAGAAGAATGCCCCTTACATTGGTGATCAGTGAGAAGAATGTTCCTTACATTGGTGATCAGTGAAAAGAATGCTCCTTACATTGGTGATCAGTGAGAAGAATGCCCCTTACATTGGTGATCAGTGAGAATAATGCCCCTTACATTGGTGATCAGTGAGAAGAATGCCCCTTACATTGGTGATCAGTGAGAAGAATGCCCCTTACATTGGTGATCAGTGAGAAGAATGCCCCTTACATTGGTGATCAGTGAGAAGAATGTTCCTTACATTGGTGATCAGTGAGAAGAATTCCCCTTAGGTCAGTGTCCAGTGGGAAGAATGTCCCTTACATTGGTGATCAGTGGGAAGAATGCTCCTTACATTAGTGATCAGTGAGAAGAATGCCCCTTACATTGGTGGACATTGAGAAGAATGCTCCTTACATTGGTGACCAGTTGGAAGAATGCCCCTTACGTTGGTGGCCTTGGGAAGAATGTTGCTTACGTTGGGGGTCAGTGAGAAGAATGCCCCTTACATTGGTGGACATTGGGAAGAATGTTCTTACATTGGTGATCCGTGGGAAGAATGCTCCTTACATTGGTGGTCAGTGGGAAGAATGCCCCTTACATTGGTGATCAGTGGGAAGAATGTTCTTGACATTGGTGATCAGTTGGAAGAATGTTCCTTACATTGGTGATCCGTGAGGAAGAATGCTCCTTAAATTGGGGGTCAGTAAGGATGCCCCTTACATTGGTGATCAGTGAGAAGAATGCTCCTTACATTGGTGATGAGTGGGAAGAATTCTCCTTACATTGGTGGTCAGTAGGGATGAGCTTCGAGTTCGAGTCGAACTCATGTTCGACTCGAACATTGGCTGTTCGCAAGTTCGCCGAACAGCAAACAATTTGGGGTGTTCGCGGCAAATTCGAATGCTGCGGAACACCCTTTAAAAGTCTATGGGAGAAATCAAAAGTGCTAATTTTAAAGGCTAATATGCAAGTTATTGTCATAAAAAGTGTTTGGGGACCTGGGTCCTGCCCCAGGGGACATGGATCAATGCAAAAAAAAGTTTTAAAAACGGCCGTTTTTTCAGGAGCAGTGATTTTAATAATGCTTAAAGTCAAACAATAAAAGTGTAATATCCCTTTAAATTTCGTATCTGGGGGGTGTCTATAGTATGCCTGTAAAGGGGCGCATGTTTCCTGTGTTTAGAACAGTCTGACAGCAAAATGACATTTTGAAGGAAAAAACTCATTTAAAACTACCCGCGGCTATTGCATTGCCGACAATACACATAGAAGTTCATTGATAAAAACGGCATGGGAATTCCCCAAAGGGGAACCTGAACCAAAATTTAAAAAAAAAAATGACGTGGGAGTCCCCCTAAATTCCATACCAGGCCCTTCAAGTCTGGTATGGATTTTAAGGGGAACCCCGCGCCAAAAAAAAAAAAAAAAAAAAAAACGGCGTGGAGTCCCCCCAAAAATCCATACCAGACCCTTATCCGAGCACGCAACCTGGCAGGCCGCAGGAAAAGAGGGGGGGACGAGAGTGCGGCCCCCCCTCCTGAACCGTACCAGGCCACATGCCCTCAACATTGGGAGGGTGCTTTGGGGTAGCCCCCCAAAACACCTTGTCCCCATGTTGATGAGGACAAGGGCCTCATCCCCACAACCCTTGCCGGTGGTTGTGGGGGTCTGCGGGCGGGGGGCTTATCGGAATCTGGAAGCCCCCTTTAACAAGGGGACCCCCAGATCCCGCCCCCCCCCGTGTGAAATGGAAAGGGGGTACAAATGTACCCCTACCATTTCACTAAAAAACTGTCAAAAATGTTAAAAATGACAAGAGACAGTTTTTGACAATTCCTTTATTTAAATACTTCTTCTTTCTTCTATCTTCCTTCATCTTCTGGTTCTTCTGGTTCTTCCTCCGGCGTTCTCGTCCAGCATCTCCTCCGCGGCGTCTTCTATCTTCTTCTCCTCGGGCCGCTCCGCACCCACATGGGAGGGAGGCTCCCGCTCTTCTCTTCTTCTTCATCTTCTTCTCTTCTTCTTTTCTTCTCTTCTTCATTTTCTTCTCCGGGCCGCTCCGCATCCATGCTGGCATCATGGAGGGAGGCTCCCGCTGTGTGACGGCGCTCCTCGTCTGACAGTTCTTAAATAACGGGGGGCGGGGCCACCTGGTGACCCCGCCCCCCTCTGACGCACGGGACATGACGGGACTTCCCTGTGGCATTCCCCGTGACGTCACAGGGAAGTCCCGTCAAGTCACCGTGCGTCAGAGGGGGGCGGGGTCACCAGGTGGCCCCGCCCCCGTTATTTAAGAACTGTCAGACGAGGAGCGCCGTCACACAGCGGGAGCCTCCCTCCATGATGCCAGCATGGATGCGGAGCGGCCCGGAGAAGAAAATGAAGAAGAGAAGAAGATGAAGAAGATGAAGAGAAGAGCGGGAGCCTCCCCCCATGCCATGGGTGCGGAGCGGGCCGAGGAGAAGAAGATAGAAGACGCCGCGGAGGAGATGCTGGACGAGAACGCCGGAGGAAGAACCAGAAGAGCCAGAAGAACCAGAAGATGAAGGAAGATAGAAGAAAGAAGAAGTATTTAAATAAAGGAATTGTCAAAAACTGTCTCTTGTCATTTTTAACATTTTTGACAGTTTTTTAGTGAAATGGTAGGGGTACTTTTGTACCCCCTTACCATTTCACACAGGGGGGGGCCGGGATCTGGGGGTCCCCTTGTTAAAGGGGGCTTCCAGATTCTGATAAGCCCCCCGCCCGCAGACCCCCACAACCACCGGCCAGGGTTGTGGGGATGAGGCCCTTGTCCTCATCAACATGGGGACAAGGTGTTTTGGGGGGCTACCCCAAAGCACCCTCCCAATGTTGAGGGCATGTGGCCTGGTACGGTTCAGGAGGGGGGGGGGCGCACTCTCGTCCCCCCCTCTTTTCCTGCGGCCTGCCAGGTTGCGTGCTCGGATAAGGGTCTGGTATGGATTTTTGGGGGAACCCCACTTTTTTTTTTTTTTTTTCTTTTTTTGGCGCGGGGTTTCCCTTAAAATCCATACCAGACCTAAAGGGTCTGGTATGGAATTTAGGGGGAACCCCACGTCATTTTTTTTTTTAAAATTTTGGCCGGGGTTCCCCTTAATATCCATACCAGACCTGAAGGGCCTGGTATGGAATTTAGGGGGACTCCCACGTCATTTTTTTTTTTTAATTTTGGTTCGGGGTTCCCCTTTGGGGAATTCCCATGCCGTTTTTATCAATGAACTTCTATGTGTATTGTCGGCAATGCAATAGCCGCGGGTAGTTTTAAATGAGTTTTTTCCTTCAAAATGTCATTTTGCTGTCAGACTGTTCTAAACACAGGAAACACGCGCCCCTTTACAGGCATACTATAGACACCCCCCAGGTACGAAATTTAAAGGGATATTACACTTTTATTGTTTGACTTTAAGCATTATTAAAATCACTGCTCCTGAAAAAACGGCCGTTTTTAAAACTTTTTTTTGCATTGATCCATGTCCCCTGGGGCAGGACCCAGGTCCCCAAACACTTTTTATGACAATAACTTGCATATTAGCCTTTAAAATTAGCACTTTTGATTATTCATGTTCGTGTCCCATAGACTTTAACGGTGTTCGCGTGTTCGAACGAACTTTTTTCCTGTTCGCATGTTCTGGTGCGAACCGAACAGGGGGGTGTTCGGCTCATCCCTAGTGGTCAGGGAGAAGAATGCTCCTTACATTGGTGATCAGTGGGAAGAATTCTCCTTACGTCAGTGTCCAGTGGGAAGAATGCCCTTTACATTGGTGGACATTGGGAAGAATGTTCCTTATGTTCGGGGTCAGTGAGAAGAATGCCCCTTACATTGGTGATCAGTGAGAAGAACGCCCCTTACACTGGTGGTCAGTGGGAAGAATGCTCCTACATTGGTGATCAGTGGGAAGAATGCTCCTTACATTGGTGATCAGTGAGAAGAATGCCCCTTACATTGGTGGACATTGGGAAGAATGTTCCTTACATTGGTGATCCATGGGGGAGAATGCCCCTTACATTGGTGATAAGTGGGAAGAATGCTCCTTACATTGGTGGTCAGTGGGAAGAATGCTCCTTACATTGGTGATCCATGGGGGAGTATGTCCCTTACATTGGTGATCAGTGGGAAGAATGCTCTTTACATTGGTGGTCAGTGGGAAGAATGCCCCTTACATTGGTGATCAGTGAGAAGAATGCCCCTTACATTGGTGATCAGTTGGAAGAATGCTCCTTACATTGGTGGACATTGGGAAGAATGCTCCTTACATTGGGGGTCAGTGAGAAGAATGCCCCTTACATTCTTCTCACTGGTGATCAGTAAGAAGAATGCCCCTTACATTGGTGGTCAGTGGGAAGAATGCCCCTTACATTGGTGATCAGTTGGAAGAATGCGCCTTAAATTGGTGGTCAGTGGGAAGAAAGCTCCTTACATTGGTGGACATTGGGAAGCATGTTCCTTACATTGGTGGTCAGTGGGAAGAATGCTCCTTACATTGGTAAAATATGAAAAAATACAAAGCGCTGTGATGGTTAAAATATAGCAAAAATCAAACTGATCATATATAAGAGAAAGGCTGCTATCAATACTAGGTGCTCAACATCCCTTCACAAAAATGTATAAAATAATAATTGAAGCGCTTAACTCTATAATCAGTAAAAAATTAAAAATGCATTGCTGTGACTTCCTTGAGAAAGTCACGTGACGGTGACGCAACGCGGGGGAGGAGCCAAGGACGCACTCTGCAGGCTGACACAGAGCGGTGCACTGCAGCGATCCTTTCTCTCGTCCACAGCGGCTGACTGCTAATGCTTGTTTCATATGCTTTTATAACCACTGGGAGCACGTGAGTGAACCTCTGAGTGTGTTTTTGCTGGTGTATTACATGGAGTTCATTGCGCAATGATTTTTTTCCTTGTTCATTTCTTTGATTTACATATAATCAAGGGTGTGGTAAGCTGTCCTTGATGAGAATGGAGGTGGATGGAAGAATTGTTTAAATGACAAGCTGACACTCCAATTAATCAATCAAGAACCACAATTGTTGGGACATAATATATATCAGTCCTTTTTATTGTTTTTATCGCCTCTTTCTTCTTGTTTAATCACATCACGTACACATTTAGCTTACTAATTTTTATTATTTATATTTTTATGATGGATGATTAGTTCTTTATATACACGTTTGAGCATCTTCACTTATTTATTTTTGTGTAAGATCACGGTTTACCCTTTTTAGTTTTTATGAGCTTTTGTAACACTTAGAACAGAATTGGATTTTTACACTGGTTGTTTTTTACACGGGTGAATTTTATGTGCGGGATGCACAGCAATGCATTTTTAATTTTTTACTGATTATAGAGTTAAGCGCTTCAATTATTATTTTATACTTCCTTACATTGGTGATCCATGGGGGAGAATGCCCCTTACATTGGTGATCAGTGGGAAGAATGCCCCTTACATTGGTGATCAGTGAGAAGAATGCCCCTTACATTGGTGGTCAGTGGGAAGAATGCTCCTTACATTGGTGATCAGTGGGAAGAATGTTCCTTACATTGGTGATCAGTTGGAAGAATGCTCCTTACATTAGTGGTCAGTGGGAAGAATGCCCCTTACATTGGTGATCAGTGAGAAGAATGCCCCTTACATTGGTGGTCAGTGGGAAGAATGCTCCTTACATTGGTGATCAGTGGGAAGAATGTTCCTTACATTGGTGATCAGTTGGAAGAATGCTCCTTACATTGGTGGACATTGGGAAGAATGCTCCTAACGTTGGGGGTCAGTGAGAAGAATGCCCCTTACATTGGTGATCAGTGAGAAGAATGCCCCTTACATTGGTGATCCGTGGGGGAGAATGCCCCTTACATTGGTGATCAGTGGGAAGAATGCTCCTTACATTGGTGGACATTGGGAAGCATGTTCCTTACATTGGTGGTCAGTGGGAAGAATGTTCCTTACATTGGTGATCAGCGGGAAGAATGCCCCTTACAGTGGTGGTCAGTGAAAAAAATGGCAAGTTCTAAAGTCTGTTTATTGATGAAAAAACTCAGTATCAAGCTTTTTTGGGTTAATAGCCAAACCAGTTACCCCATCAATCCCACAATCCCTTAAAGCTAATTTGCAAATCAGAGTTCTTTTCAGTTCAAGTATTTCTATTTCCTGAATGGTTAGAGGCCTGATGAGGAGGGTCCCTTATAATGCCTGAAACACATTTGGCTTAACAACAGACTTTTCCGTTGGTCTGGCCATCTGTGTCCCACGGGGGGAGATTTTCCTTCATTTCCTGTCTTCTAACAGCTTTCTTTATGCCATCTGGGGAAATCTTCCTTCACTTCTCATTTCATAGACAACACAAGATGTTCTTGAAAATCTTGGAATTCCTCACATAGACAGTGGTCACAAGAACAAAAGTCCCCACTGGAAGAATTCCCTTCTCTTCCCGTTCTGGTGGCAACTCAAAAGTTTGGATTTTCCATCACTTGTTCCATGGTCAATGGCCACCATGACAAATAGAGAGGGTGACTCTCTGGAATGGGGACACAGACAGCCAAAAAACCCCAAGATGCATGAATAAGAGGCATGGGAACATTTATATTTGATGTCCAATGTTGTAAATGACTTATTATCTGACCCGCTTTGGTGAGGCTGCTCACATGCACCTTTAACAGAAAAGTAAGTCCAATTTGTACAAAGCAGTTCCTACATACAGTGGGGCCAAGATAGGGTGGTTACGTTCCTACATACAGTGGAACCATAGAGACAGGGCCATCGTTAACGCAGAGCAAAAGGGGCAGCTGCCCTGGGCCCTGTCATTGTTGGGGGGCTCTTAGTAGCTGCCCCTTGAGCCCGCACTGCTGGCCACTGGGGACCGGAGTTCCGTCACCACCAACGCTAGTCACGCTGGCTGCTCGCTACTGTCCCCTGGGAGAGGAGCGCTGCTTCTGTATTTTCAGGTGACAGCATTCCTCTCCATGCGGCCGTTCAGACACCTCCTTGCTGCACACATCGATCTCTGTGAGAGCAGAGGAGGGAGGGGGCGGTGCATCCACACAGCTCCTCCAGAGAACGGCAGCTGCACGGACACGATCTGAGTTGAGGCTGCTCTTGTTTTCTAGTTGGTGGGAGAGAATTCGGGGGAAAGCTGGGGGGGGGGGTTGAGCTCGGAACTGGAGGGAGGAGAACTTTGTACCGGGGGGGGGGGGTTACAGCACACCCCTCATCCATGCATTCTGCACCTAGCACACCCCTCATCCATGCATTCTGCACCTAGCGCACCACCTCAACCCTGCATTCTGCACATAACGCACCCCTCGTCCATACATTCTGCACATAGCGCACACCCTCAACCATGCATTCTGCACACAGCGCACACCCACTCTGCAAATTTTGCATGCCTGAACTCTGCACACAGCGCACCCCTGAACCCTGCACTCTGTACACAGCGCACCCCTGAACCCTGCAACACAGCACACCCCTGAACCCTGCACTCTGTACACAGCGCACCCCTGAACCCTGCAACACAGCGCACCCCTGAACTCTGCACACAGCGCACCCCTCAACCCTGCACTCCACACTTAGCGCACCCCTCAACCCTGCAATCCGCACCTAGCGCACCCCTCAACCCTGTACTCCGTACTTAGCACACCCCTCAACCCTGCACTCCATACGTAGCGCACTCTTCTGTATATAGTTCATACCTGAACTACTGGTATGTAACAATGCTCAATGTTAGTGCAGTTTGGCCACACTCACAATTTGATACAGAGGTGATAATGTGTAGGATGTAATCAGTAAACAGTAATGATCTGCTGTAATCTCTAGCAAACAATCAGCGAGCAATATTGATTTGTAGCAACCCCTAGAAACCAATCAGTTAGCAGTAATGATGTACAGGAACCTCTAGCAACCAGTGAGCAGTAATGATATGCAATAACCTCTAGCAACCAATCAGTGAGCGGTAATGATATGCAGTAACCTCTAGCAACCAATTAGTGAGCAGTAATAATGTGCAGTAACCTCTAGAAACCAATCAGTGGGCAGTAATGATATGCATTAACCTCTAGCAACTAATCAGTGGGCAGTAATGATACGGTGATCTCTGGCAACCAATCGCAATTGCTGCCTGATCTGCTGCAGTAAAATGATTTTGAGTCAAGCTCGAGCGGGGGGTGGGGAGGGGGATCCCAAGAAAAATGTTTGCCCAGGGTCCAATCAATATTAAAGACGGCTCTGCATGGAGAATGAATGCATGTAGCCACCCTCTAACAGGAGCAGAAAAAAAAAGGAATTTGGAGATTTGGAAGAAAGCTGAGAGCATTAGAATGTACTTTTTGAGTTGAGAATACATACTTGAATACAACTTTTTTTTAAACCGGAGTTTACTGTCACTTTAAGATCACCATAAAGGGCCGGCTTCTATCTGCAGGAAGAGGTTAAAGCTTGATTTAAGAAAAAAAAAAAAAAAAAAGAAAAAAAGTATTTTTTGTTTTAGATATAATAGAGAAGAGTTAGAGCCTGGGTCAGATTTTTATTGCAGTCTGCTTCACTTTAGAGATTTCCCCTCACTTGCTATCAGAAGAGGAAGTGATGGAAAATCTCTGGAATGGGGACACCGAGAATACCAAAAACACATTTTGTTTAGGAGAAGGAAGGGTTAGGACTGCTACAGTGTATTTTATTGCTGTCTGTGCCCTCCTGTCTTGATGACCCCCCCCCATTTCTCGACTTGGTGTCACTGGGACAGGAAGTGAAGGAAAATATCCACACTGGGGTCACAGATAGAAGTAAAATCATGGCTGAAATGCTAACTTTGAAAAAAAAAAAAAAAAGATGGCTGGAGATAAAATTGAAGTTAATTTAAAATTAGTAGAAAAGAGTCCGGTTGGTTGCTAGAGGCAACAAGAGCAGTTTTTCCTCTTCTCTACATTTTTTTTTCCTCTGTAAAACATATACAACGTTCACTACGATCGCGTTTCAAAAATAAAACCAGAATTTGGTGTGTTACTATCAAACGTGTATCAAAAAAGATGAAATTGCATTGTTGTTTGAGAAGTACCTTGAGATATATATATTTATATTATTGGCCGGAGCCCGTTTTTTTTTTTTAAAACCCTATCATTGGCTCCCGTTTGTTAAATTTCCCTCCGAATCCCTAACAGTAATGCGGCTAATCCTTTCTAAGATGGCTTCCGCCGTCAGTTTCGGTAGACCTCGGTCCAAGGGGCAACCTTCCACAAGACTGTTCATAGGAGTAGGTGGGAACGAGTTTTCATCCTCTAAACCGTCCTCCAATTGTTTCCCGAAACGGGCCCAGCAGTCCCTTCCCTTGGATTCATCCCCGGCACAACTGTCCTGGGAGTCCGGCTGATCCCCATCATCTGCCGGGAACACCTCAAAATGATTGTCCGAACTTTGTTCATTGAATCCCGATTGTCCTTTGGAGTCCTCGGCATCCTGGAACGCCTGCATGGGTCGGGAGGAGCTGTCGATCTTTCTCAGGAAGTCCTTCAAGATGGGCAGCACTTTTTTACGTGACGCCCCCGTGTTTCCTTGGCGGTAGGTGGTCACGTGACTGCAAGGTCCCTGGCCGGTCAGAGACAAGTCAAGGGAGGGGTTTGTGGCTTTCTCCAAGGTTCTGGTCACCTAAATGATTTCAATGAAAAAATAAAAAAATAAATTAACAATGATAATAATTATTATTTTTCTCCTGTAATAATTATATATTTCTCCCATAATAATAATATTATTAATAATAGCATTATTTTTCTCTTTTTACATACTATATAATGATAGTAATTTTTATAAAATGTTTTCCTATTATTTTCTTTTTTATATATACTAAATAATATTAGTATTTACAGCAATGTTTATATAATTTGCGTGTCATCCTTGCACAGGGGCCATGCTAATCTTCTCTGTATCGTTCCAATTTTAGTATAGGTCATATTATGGTTTCTCATAATATGAATAAAACTACTATTACTAATATTTTATATAATATATAAAATAGTTATATTTTTTTTTCCTTCTATATAAATAAAATTATTATTATTTTTTTACATGCTATATATTAATACTAATTATAACAATGTTTATATAAATTTTCTCCTTCTACTTAAATAAGTATAAATTATAATTTTCTTTTTTATATATACACTAAATAATAATAGTATTTAAAGCAAATTTTATTTACTTTTTTTTACTTTTATATACTTTTCTCCTTCTGTATAAAATCATTATTATTCTCCTTCTATCTACTATATAATGATTATATATTTTTTTTCTAAAACCAATTATAACATCATAATTAATATTATGATTATTCATTTTCTCCTTCCATATACTATATTTATAGTAATTTTTATATAAATGTCTCCTTCTATATAAATAACTATTGTTTTCTTTTTTATATATACTATATAATAATAATAATAGGAATTACAACACTTTTTATATACTTTTCTTTTACCATGTAAATAACAATATTATTATTCACACACACATCAACAATTATTTATTGTTTCTCATAATATGAATACTACCACTACTAATAATAATAATATTCTATATATTATATAAAAATAATAATTTTCTATATTTTTTCCTTCTATATAAATAAAATGAATATTATCATTTTCTTTTTTATATACTAAAAATGAATAGTAATAACAATTTTTATATGTTTTTTTTCCTTCATATACACACTAACTATATTATTATTGTCTTTATTATTCTCCTTTTATATACAATATAAATATAGCAATTTTTAAACAAGAACACTAATCATAATAATGTATTAAAAAAATAAAAAATAAAACATTCATAAAAGATGAAGTTGTGCTTTAAGTGTAGTACAACACTGCATGTGATCAGCCACAGACACTATGGGGTGTATTTATAAAATAATTCACAGAGCGGTCAATCCAACAAAACCGCATGTACATTTTTTATGTGGCAATGGGACTTATTGGATGTTATGCTATAATTTCTACAGAACGATTAGTATTCATTGAAAAAAAGTGTAAATAGGGGGAAATGCTGCCGTATGGCCACTAGATTGCTGAGTATCATAGGAAGCTCCTCAGCGCCATCTAGTGGCTATAACGCAGTATTTTCCTTATTTATACTTTTGAGTTCAATGATTAACTAATCTCAGAAAACACGGCATACAGACCTGTTTCATCCCCTAGTGAAGCTAAATGGTGAAGGGATAGAAGCTTTTATACACACAATTTTCCAATTTCTTAAAGGATCCCCTCGTCTTCAACTTTTTTTTTTTTTTTTTGCTGTAGGATATTATCATATTAACCCCTACACCACTCCCCACCCCCCCCCCCCCCTCACTAAAATCAAGGGTTTACTATGAGGAAATGAAAAGGTGCAGGTGTACAGACTCTGGAATTCAGCCTTCGGTCATCTTGATTGGCTGGCCTAGGATGATGTCACCTTTATACACACAGATGGTGTTTTCCCTGGCACAGAACCGTGCAGAGACTGTACATTGAGCTGTGCATACGTGACTGTGTGTGTATAGGAAAAAGTGCTGACAGCCACGGAAGAACATTTATATGACAGAAGAGACATACTGCCTGCCTGTCAGCACTTTTACTAAAAAAAAAAAATAAAAAAATAAAAAAGACTTTAATTCTGCTTTAAGGGTACAATGGGCTTTAAATGGCTCCCGAGGGCTACAGAAGATTCTTCCACCTTACCCGGGGCCTGTTCTTGTGGCAAAAACAGTCAGCCTCATTTTTTTTATATATATATCTTTAATTATTTATTATATTAAAATATACATTATATATAATATTTTAATATATATATTTAAAAATAATATATATATATATATATATATATATATATATATATATATATATACACACACATACATATATATATATATATATATATATATATATATATATATATATATATATATATATATATACACACATACATATATATATTTGTAAATGTGTGTGTGTATATAAATATACACATACATACACACACATTCATACAGTATCTCACAAAAGTGAGTACACCCCTCACATTTTTGTAAATCTTTTCTTCTATCTTTTCATGTGACAACACTGAAGAAATGACACTTGTCTACAATGTAAAGTAGTGAGTGTACAGCTTGTATAACAGTGTAAATTTGCTGTCCCCTCAAAATAACTCAACACACAGCCATTAATGTCTAAACCGCTGGTAACAAAAGTGAGTACACCCCTAAGTGAAAATGTCCAAATTGGGCCCAATTATCCATTTTCCCTCCCCGGTGTCATGTGACTCATTAGTGTTACAAGGTCTCAGGTGTGAATGGGGAGCAGGTGTGTTAAATTTGGTGTTATCGCTCTCACTCTCTCATACTGGTCACTGGAAGTTCAACATGGCACCTCATGGCAAAGAACTCTCTGAGGATCTGAAAATAAGAATTGTTGCTCTACATCAAGATGGCCTAGGCTATAAGAAGATTGCCAAGACCCTGAAACTGAGCAGCAGCACGATGGCCAAGACCATACAGCGGAATAACAGGACAGGTTCCACTCAGAACAGGCCTCACCATGGTCCACCAAAGAAGTTGAGTACACGTGCTCAGCGTCATATCCAGAGGTTGTCTTTGGGAAATAGACGTATGAGTGCTGCCAGCATTGCTCCAGAGGTTGAAGGGGTGGGGGGTCAACCTGTCAGTACTCAGACCATACGCCGCACACTGCATCAAATTGGTCAGAAGGAAGCCTCTTCTCAAGATGATGCACAAGAAAGCCTGCAAACAGTTTGCTGAAGACAAGCAGACTAAGGACATGGATTACTGGAACCATGTCCTGTGGTCTGATGAGACCAAGATAAACTTATTTGGTTCAGATGGTGTCAAGCGTGTGTGGGGGCAACCAGGTGAGGAGTACAAAGACAAGTGTGTCTTGTCTACAGTCAAGCATGGTGGTGGGAGTGTCATGGTCTGGAGCTGCATGAGTGCTGCCGGCACTGGGGAGCTACAGTTCATTGAGGGAACCATGAATGCCAACATGTACTGTGACATACTGAAGCAGAGCATGATCCCCTCCCTTCAGAGACTGGGCTGCAGGGCAGTATTCCAACATGATAACGACCCCAAACACACCTCCAAGATGACCACTGCCTTGCTAAAGAAGCTGAGGGTAAAGGTGATGGACTGGCCAAGCATGTCTCCAGAACTAACCCCTATTGAGCATCTGTGGGACATCCTCAAAACAGAAGGTGGAGGAGTGCAAGGTCTCTAACATCCACCAGCTCCATGATGTCATCATGGAGGAGTGGAAGAGGACTCCGGTGGCAACCTGTGAAGCTCT
Organism: Aquarana catesbeiana; assembly: GCF_042186555.1. Lineage (NCBI taxonomy): Eukaryota > Metazoa > Chordata > Amphibia > Anura > Ranidae > Aquarana > Aquarana catesbeiana. The sequence continues at coordinate 237,659,933 of NC_133336.1, forward strand.
GGTGAACTCCATGCCCAAGAGGGTTAAGGCAGTGCTGGAAAATAATGGTGGACACACAAAATATTGACACTTTGGGGCCAATTTGGACATTTTCAAATTGGACATTTTGGAAAAACCAGAAAGTGAAATATTATTACAGGTATTTATATAGCTCAGACAGTTTACACAGCACTTTACATACTGTACATTCACACCAGTCCCTGGCCAAAAGGAGCTTCCAATCTCAGGTCCCTATCTCACATGCAAGACAGGAGCCAAACTCCTTTACCAGCATGTCTTTGCAGTGTGGGAATAATTTAGAGGACCTAAAAGGAAGCCCATTCACACACAGGGAGATCATACAAACTCCATGCAGATGGTGTCTTGGCAGAGATTCAAATATCACATGCCCAGATACAAACAAGCAAGACAATCCCAGCGAGTCCATCATGTTTACACAACAATCGTTCTACGGGACGATCCTGCAGTGGTTGCGTCTTCCTAAAACTGGGTAGAAATGGCCTTTCTGCTTGGCAGCACTGGGGGGTCCTTGGTTCAAATCCCGCCCCGGACACTATCTGCATGGAGTTTGCATGTACTTGCATGAGTTTCCTCTGAGTACTCTGGCTTCCTCTCAAGTCCTAAAGGTAGGTTAATTGGTTCCGGTCTAAACTGGCCCTAGTATCTGTGTGCATGCATGTGAGATAAGGATCTTAGATTGTAAGCTCCTTGGGGTAAGAACTGATGTGAAAGTACAACATGCAAAACACTGCATAAATTGTCAGCTCTATATGAGTACCAATAAATAATAATAAATAATTCTAAATAATAATAAATACTCAATTAGTAAATAATACGTAATAAATAATAATAATAAAACATAATTGGTAATAAATAATGCTAATAATAATAATAAATTTTTTAATAATAATGCTAATAAAAACCTTTAAAAATAATTATAATGATATTAGTATGAAACAATTGGTAATAATACATTATAGTATTAAAAACATTATCAATAATTATGATGATAATAATACATAATTGGTACATAATAGTAATAATAATAATGCATATTTGGTAATAATAAATAATGCTAATAAAAACAAACAAAAATAATAAATAATGATAGTATTATTTATTATAATTATTTATTATTTTTGTTTGTTTTTATTAGCATCAATATTATTTACCAATTATGTATTATTATCATCATCATTAATATTGTTAATATTATTGCTTTTATTAGTATTATTTAAAATTGCCAAACATGTATCATTATTATTTGTTGTTTTTGATAGTATTATTTATTAAAACTTATATCAATATTTATTATTTTTGTTCGTTTTTATTAGCATTAATATTATTTACCAATTATGTATTATTATTATCATCATCAATATTTTTAATATTATTGCTTTTATTAGTATTATTTATTATTGCCAAACATGTATCATTATTATTATTTGTTGTTTTTGATAGTATTATTTATTACTACTATTATCATTATTATCAAAAACAACAAATAATAATAATGATACATGTTTGGCAATAATAAATAATACTAATAAAAGCAATAATATTAAAAATATTAATGATGATGATGATAATAATAATACATAACTGGTAAATAATATTAATGCTAATAAAAACAAACAAAAATAACAAATATTGATATTAGTTTTAATAAATAATACTATCAAAAACAACAAATAATAATGATACATGTTTGGCAATAATAAATAATACTAATAAAAGCAATAATATTAACAAGATTATTGATGATGATGATAATAATAATAATAATACATAATTGGTAAATAATAATAATGCTAATAAAAACAAACAAAAATAATAAATAATGCTTATGATATTAGTAATAATAAATAATACTATCAAAAACAACAAATAATAATGATACATGTTTGGCAATAATAAATAATACTAATAAAAGCAATAATATTAAAAATATCGATGATGATGATAATAATATAATAATAATACTTAATTGGTAAATAATAATAATGCTAATAATAACAAACAAAAATAATAAATAATGATAATAATGATATTAGTAATAATAAAAGCAATAATATTAAAAATACCGATGATGATGATAATAATATAATAATAATACTTAATTGGTAAATAATAATAATAATGCTAATAATAACAAACAAAAATAATAAATAATGATAATAATGATATTAGTAATAATATATAATACTATCAAAAATAACGAATAATAATGATACATGTTTGGCATTACTAAAGAATACTAATAAAAGCAATAATAATAATGATGATAATAATAATATAAAATAATAATTGGTAAATAATACCCTATATACTCGAGTATAAGTCGACCCGAATATAAGCCGAGGCACCTAATTTTACAACAAAAAAGTTTGAAAACTTATTGACTCGAGTATAAGCCTAGGGTGAGAAATGCGCAGCTACTGTAAGTGGAAAAGAGGGTCAACAATGCCCATTTGCAGCCTTACTGTGCCCATTTGCAGCCATAGGTCCCCCGAACTTCAAACTTGGTAGTTAAGGGTTCCTAGATGCCCCCCTAGCTGCAGCCAAAATTTGGGGTCTCTGGACCCAAAGGGTCCCGAAATGACATTGCTGCAGATGGATACAGTTGACCGACTTTGGGGCCCCGTATCTCTGGGCCACTTGGTGCTAGGAACCCCACATTTGGTGTGTAAACCCAGTGGAACTAGCACTACAACATATCCAAAGTTGGGGTTCCTAGCACCAAGTGGCCCCGAGATACAGGGCCCCAAATTCGGTTCAGAAAATGTCAAGCACTTTTCTGCAGCAGAGAATGACATTTTCTGAAACAATTTTGGGGCCCAATATCTCGGGGCTACTTGGTGCTAAGAACCCCAGCTTTGGCTATGTTATAGTGCTAGTTCCACTAGGTTTGCATACCAAATTTGGGGTTCCTAGCACCAAGTAGCCCTGAGCTACAAATCCCCAAATTCGGTTTGGAAAATGTCAAGCACTTTTCTGCAGCAGAGAATGACATCCTCCGAACCGAATTTGGGGCCCTATGTCTCGGGGCCACTTAATGCTAGGAACCCCAGCTTTGGATATGTTGTAGTGTTAGTTCCACTGGGTTTGCACACCAAATATGGGGTTCCTATCATCAAGTGGCCCTGAGATATGGGCCCCCAAGTTGGTTCGGAAAATGTAATTCTTTGCACCAGAAAAGTGCTTGACTCGAGTAGCCGAGGGGGGCACTTTCAGCACAAAATTGTGCTGAACAACTCGGCTTATACTCGAGTATATACGGTAATAATGCTAATAAAAACTAAAAATAAAATGGTGCTCATAATAATATATTACTAATAAAAACAAGAATATTAACAATAATAATAAGAATGATGATGATAATAATGGTAATAATAATAATAATAATAACAATAAATAATGGTTGATTAATGATCATGATCCTCCCAATCAATTCTGAGATCAATATCGTTGCCCAGCCTCCATGATAGGGTTAATATACATCATAGGAGGAAGCATATAGCGTGCTGCAGATGTGAGCAAAGGTTCAAAACAACAAGCCCTGTAATGTTTAACCAAACCGCAGCATGAAATCACTTTTCCAGAACTTTTTAAAAAAGTTTTTGGCTTGCCCATCCCCCCCAGGGCCATCAAGAATATTAAATCCTCCAGAAGCCATCGAATATTATACCCCCAACTCCCCCCCCACCCAGAAAATAAAACTGTGCTCACCCCCCAGCAGGTCGCAAAGCCTCCTCTACACAGCCAGAACACGCAGCAGGCGCCCAGTGTGGAGACAACGGAGTCTGAACTCAAATTTCACAACTGTAAAAGCTTAAACTTTGGTCCGGTTAATAAGTGACCGTCCCGGCACTTACCTCACTCATCCAGTTACATAATGTCCTGACGAGAGTACAAACGTGTATATTTCAGTGTTTTCCAGATTTTACTGTACTGTGTACACGCCTCCAACTGTACCAGCTGCTGTATATATGTACTAATATCCATATACTGTATGTATATACAGGATCTCACAAAAGTAAGTACACCCCTCACATTTTTGTAAATATTTTCTTCTATCTTTTCATGTGACAACACTGAAGAAATGACACTTGTCTACAATGTAAAGTAGTGAGTGTACAGCTTGTATAACAGTGTAAATTTACTGTCCCCTCAAAATAACTCAACACACAGCCATTAATGTCTAAACCACCTGGCAACAAAAGTCAGTACACCCCTAAGTGAAAATGTCCACATTGGGCCCAAAGTGTCAATATTTTGTGGGCCATCATTATTTTCCAGCACTGCCTTAACCCTCTTGGACATGGAGTTCACCAGAGCTTCACTGGTTGTCATTGGAGTCCTCTTCTACTCCTCCATGACGACATCATAGAGCTGGTGGATGTTAGAGACCTTACACTTACTACTTTACATTGTAGCAAAGTGTCATTTCTTCAGTGTTGTCACATGAAAAGATTGAATAAAATATTTACAAAAATGTGAGGGGTGTACTCACTTTTGTGAGATACTGTTGCATTCCCAGAACTGGGAATTGAAGCACGGAGATTTGAACATCGTATTTCCCACCATAGTCCCCCCCAATATAGACAAAAACACCCATTTGGCGTTTTATCTCTCCAACATGTAAAATAAAACCTAAATATTCAGTTCGAGTGGAGGGACCCTTTACGTTAACCCTGCTTTGTGAACAGTGTAGCTTTGTCTCAAATTATTTGGTTTGAGCGCCCTCTTGTGGCCTGCTTATGGAGTTGCCAATATAGTTTTAGCACTAGGATTTGTCCATGCAAATATTTTTGTTAATTGTTGGAGAACTAAACTACCTCATGGTCTCTGAGAAAGTAGGATTCCTGTGCTGAGTTTTCCTGGGTCTGTACACCTGCTGTGCCCATTATGAGGGGTTCCCACCATCCCTGTACCGAGTTCCCAGGTCTGAACACCTGCTGTGCCCATTATGAGGGGTTCCCACCATCCCTGTGCTGAGTTCCCAGGACTGAACACCTGCTGTGCCCATTATGAGGGGTTCCCACCATCCCTGTGCTGAGTTCCCAGGTCTGAACACCTGCTGTGCCCATTATGAGGGGTTCCCATCATCCCTGTGCTGAGTTCCCGGGTCTGTACACCTGCTGTGCCCATTATGAGAGGTTCCCACCATCCCTGTGCTGAGTTCCCAGGTCTGTACACCTGCTGTGCCCATTATGAGGGGTTCCCACCATCCCTGTGCTGAGTTCCCAGGTCTGTACACCTGCTGTGCCCATTATGAGAGGTTCCCACCATCCCTGTGCTGAGTTCCCAGGTCTGTACACCTGCTGTGCCCATTATGAGGGGTTCCCACCATCCCTGTGCTGAGTTCCCGGGTCTGTACACCTGCTGTGCCCATTATGAGGGGTTAATTTTGTTTATTGAAAAATCTTACAAACAACAACTTATATACAATAAAACCATAATAAATAAATAAAACATATTTACAAAATAATTGAATATGATAATACAAAACAAGAACATAATAAATGGTACAAACCAAATTGCGCACAACACAATCCCTACGGGAGAGCCAGACTAAGGAACATCACCGTCACCATGCATGTAGCCTTTTATCAAAAATATATTTCATTTTGAAAATCTAGAGGAGTGAATCAAGAATACAAAGAAAAGCCGCACACCCCGAGATCAACAGGCAGCAGCTACAGAGTCCTGATATTCCTCCATGCCCTTATCCAGACCTCCTGCTGCCACCTGCCTTTCTCAAGACCCCGAATCTTCCCAACCTCACCCAGAATGTCCTACACCACCACTTCAACAGGGAGGATTTTACCCCGTAAGGATACCTGACACCGTGCACTCCACGTGAAATAACGGACTACCAGACTAACTAAAAAAAGTGTTTCCAAATCATAATCCCGACGAGTCTGGAATGCCCCATACACCCACTCTGCATAACTCATATGGGGGAGGAAGGGTATACTCAGAGCCCTCCCCACCCTCTTGTACACCTCTATATTAAAAGGGCATTGAAGTAGAAAATGATCCATGGACTCCACCACTCCTCCACACTCCACTCTCGGGCAGCCCCGATCACTCATGGAAAGAAACTTCAAGTTGCCCTTCACATATAGTTTTCCATGAAAGGCAAGCCAAGCCTGATCCCTAAACTTCATTGGGATTCTCTCCAAATTAATCAATCGCAAACCCACCCCCAAAACCAGGCTTGGGCAATCCCTCAAGGCCAGTGGCTCGCAAAAAGCAGAGCTCATGATCCGCTTCTCAAGAAGTTTCCTTGGAAGAGATCTGACTTCTCCTGCTGTTACTTGCCACTGCCGAAGCATTTTCAAACACGGGGCAACATAAGCCGGGAGCTGTTCATGCTTGACCCTCAGGCTTTTCACTGGCCCACCATTTTCCCAGTCTCGCAGAAAGGGCCTAAACCAGGACTGGAAAATACCAACCCACCCAGGCGGTCTCTCTGCCAACATGTTACCAAGATTGTACTTCAGAAACATCAGAGAGAAAAAGACTACAGGGTTGACCATCCCTAGACCACCCTCCCGCATAGGAAGGTAAGTCACATTCCTTTTGACAAGGTTTATTCTGTTCCCCCATAACAGCTGGAAGAAACAACTATAGACCCTGGTATAGAGAGAAACTGGCAAAACGCAAACAAAACTGACATACAGAAAAATCGGAATCAGGTAAGTCTTGATCAGATCAACCTTTTCCCTCAAGGAAAGCTGCCAACCTTTCCAGCTTGCCACCTTGGCATCGGCATTCTCCAGCCTGTTCACCCAATTTGCATGACCATAGTCACCTGGGCCGAATTCAATGCCTAGAACTCGAATTTTTTGTTGGGGCGAGGGGAAGTCATCCGGGAGAACAAAGCTCTCACCTTCCACACCCATCCAGAAAGCTTCACACTTGTCCTGGTTGACCTTTGAACCTGATGCCTCTGCATATTGCCCTATCACTGAGACCACCTCCTGCGCCTCCCCAGTCCCAGAGAAAAAAACAGGGGTTCTCACCATCCCTGTGCTGAGTTCCCAGGTCTGTACACCTACTGTGCCCATTATGAGGGGTTCCCACCATCCCTGTGCTGAGTTCCTGGGTCTGTACACTTGTTGTGCCCATTTTGAAGGGTTCCCACTATCCTTCTGGATATTTTATTTATTTTATTAAATGTCACAGGAGGCTTGTAAAGGGCACCTAAAAAAAAGATGAACTCTCCAAGTTTACCCATAAACAGTACAGGAGGGAATGTCAGCATCTCACTGAATATACATACCAGTCTCCTCAGCTCCCCCTGCTGGCTGTACACTGAAATTTGCCTGATGGGCTCATGCTCGGCAGTGAAGGTGATGGCCATGGCCACGATGACATTGTAGCCGTATCTTTTGCAGAAAGTTTGTAGATCGTTCTCCAAGCCGTCCCTCCGCAAGAAGTCCTGGAGGGGGGATCAGAATTGAGCCGAGTATGGAATAAAACTCTGGACACACTCAGAAACCAAAGTAAAAAAAAACAAAAAAAACATATCGCCGATGCTTAAAGTGGACCTGTCGCTAACTTTATACGACTATATGAATAAATTAGATAGATAGAATTTAGACAATATACCGCAAATGTATCATTAAAAAAAAAAATTTAGATACAAAAGTTCCACCTTTTATCATTAAAAAGCTGTCCTCGATCTCCAATCTAGTGATCTTGCCTTTGCTAAGGTGATGTGACCAGTCTCCTGCAGGCAAGAGAAAGCATTTTTTCAGTCCCCCCACCCCCAGTGATTACACAAACTGTACATTGTAACCGGACAAGGGAAAAGGCTGCACCAGGGGCTGATCTGTGTCTGACATTTGTGAACTGTGTTCTGTATTGACATAACACTGTAGCCTAACCTGCTGATTTTGCACCATCCACAGGCAGCTCAATAAGTTAAATCCAATATTTAATTTTTAATTTTTTCTATGCGTTTATAATCTATAAGTAATGTGGCACAGAGCGGTGTAAGTAGGCGCTTTTTTACACTCAGTGGTTATATATTCTAATGTACAGGTGTTCGTTAATTCGAATATTTTCAAATTTGTCGAAATTCGTTAAAAAAATCTAATTCGGAACGAAACGAATTGCACATGTCTACTGTTCTCCTCTATATTGTTTTCTCCTAAATATCATGGAGAGGAAATAGGATTTACGTTATCTTTAGTTGGATTTTGTATATTGATGCAATCTGATTAGGGAGCGTCTAACAAAAGAACGCTGATGGGAGATGACGCACTCTACAGCTGGTTAGGGTTCGGGTCACATTCCACTCGCACCACCTTCACGGAAATTTTTCACCCACTATGACCCTACATGGCCATACAGTTTTTACTTAAAAAACAAACAGATTCTTGCGAGCTACCATGTGAAAATCCAAATGATAGTTAGAGATGATTAGAGGACAGCTGCTAGCATTGATCACGTCCCATATGCTTGTGCCAAAAAGTTTTGTACCAATATAATGCTGCGCTATCCAAATGTAATCATATGATAACCGTACTAAATCATAATATTACTGGCTGCAGTTAAATAGTGGTGGTGAGATATTCTATTCCTATATAAATTCTGATGTTCACTAGATTTTTTTATATAGGAATAGAATATCTCACCACCACTATTTAACTGCAGCCAGTAATATTATGATTTAGTACGGTTACCGTATGATTACATTTGGATAGCGCAGCATTATATTGGTATAATACAGTTTTTACTGCTGCAAACTCATGCAAACCAGCAAGGAGCCTTTTTATAGCACTGATCGCTGTATAATTGTCAATCGTCCCAAAAATGTGTCAAAAGTGCCCGATGTGTCCGCCATAATGTCACAGTCCTGATTTAAAAAAAAAAAAAAAAAAAAAGCACAGTATGCCGCCATTACTAGTAAAAAATAATAATAATAATAATAAAAATGCCATAAATCTATCCCCTATTTTGTAGACGCTATAACTTTTGCGCAAACCAATCAATATACGCTTATTGCAATTTTTATTACCAAAAACATGTAGAAGAATACATATCGGCTTAAACCGAGTAAAAAAATTTGCCTTTTTTTTAAAAAAAAATTGGGGATATTTATTATAGCAAAAAGTATAAAATATTGTGTTTTTTTTTTTTTCAAAATTGTCGCCCTTTTTTTGTTGATAGTGCAAAAAATAAGAACCGCAGAGGTGATCAAATTATGTTTTCTTGCAGCCCTTTAACTTTTTTTTTTTCATTCTAGAGTAAGCAAGGGTTATAACCTCAGTCAGTTTTTTTTTTTGCCATCTGTATCCCATTGGGGAGATTCCCCTTTAGTTCCTGTTCCAGCCAAACAGGAAGTTAGAGAAAATCCCTCCTGGAGTGAGGAAATCCCTAAACTAGTGCCCCCATTGGAAGATTTCGCCTCTGTTCCTGTTCTGGTGACAACCCAAAATGTGGCATTTTTGCTTTCACCTTTGGTGAGAATAATTACCAGGACAAATAGAAAGATGAATCTTTCCAATGGGGGGGGGCACAGACAGTAATAAAAAAAAAAAAAAAAAAAAAAACTAACTAGGGGTCCTAATCCATCTCCACTATACCAAAACGAAAAAAAAAAAACAAAAAAAAAAAACACTATAAATCTATCCATCTTCACTATAAAAAAAATTAAAAAAACACTATAAAACTATCCATGTCCACTATAAAAAAAATACTATAAAACTATCCATGTCCACTATAAAAAAAAACACTATAAAACTATCCATCTCCACTATAAAAAAAAAACAAAAAACAAAAAACACTATAAAACTATCCATCTCCACTGTAAAAAAAAAAACTTTTTTTGACTTTAGTTACACTTTCATATATGGACTATGGAGGTGGAGCACGGACTTACCTCTATGTGCATGTAGATCGCACTGACGGCCAGACTAACATCACGACTTGTCAAGGCCTTCAGATCCTTCCGGAGCATCTGATCCGTACTTAAACCTGCAGGAGAGAAAAAGTAGGCTTGCTTAAAGTGGACCTCTGATACACCCACAGATATGAAACTTCCGTCAAGTTGAATTGAACAGGTTTTTTTTTTTTTTGTTTTTGTTTTTTTTATTTACAGGTTAAAAAGATAAAACTTGATATGTAAAATCATAACACTTGTAATTCTACAGTGGGGAAAATAATTATTTGATCCCCTGCAGATTTTGTAAGTTTGCCCACTTACAAAGAAATAAAGGATCTGTCATTTTTATCATAGGTGTATTTTATATGATAAGAGAGACAGAATATCAACCAAAAATCCAGAAAAAACACGATACAAATTAGACATGTGCACTGCTGAAAAATTTGTTTGTTTTCGTTTCATTTATTTTTGGGGGTTTTTTTTATTCATTTTTCGGGTCATTCATTATCAAAAGTCGTAAATTCGAACATTTGTAAATTCGTAAAAATTCGAAAATCCGGAAATCCAGAAATTCGAAAATCCAGAAATAAGAAAGAAAATCCGAAAATTAAAAAAAAAAAAAAAAAAAAAAAAAAAAAAAGAAAAAGAAAATTTGAAATAATAGCTAACTAACTAATAATAACTATTAAATTATAGGTATTGGAATTTCCTTTCAGATTTGGCTGTTAGTGAACGTAACAAATACGAATTTATCCAAAGTTACAAATTATCTGAAATAACAAATGCCGCATCTAAACGAATGGAACGGAACAAATGAATAATAAATAATAATAATAATAATAAAAAAAAGTTTTTATTATTAATTTGTTAAGTTCCATACGTTTAGATACGGCATTCGTTATTTCAGATAATTCGTAACTCTGGATAAATTCGTATTCGTTACGTTCACTAACAGCCAAATTTGAAAGGAAATTCCAATACCGATAATTTAATAGTTAAGTTATTTTTTCAGATTTTTAAATTTTCGGGTTTTCGAATTTCCGAATTTTTTTTTTCCAAATTTCCGGATTTTCACATTTCAAATATAGTAATTTACAAATATTCAAATTTACGAATCTTAGAATTTACAAATATTTGAAAAAATTTGTTAAAAACGGGTTTTATCGGAATTCGTTAAAAAAACGAATTCGGAACGAAACAAATTGCACATGTCTAATACAAATGCTTTAAATTTAAGTTGCAGTTCAATGAGTAATATAAGTATTTGATCCCCAAGCAAACATGACTTAGTAGTTGGTGGAGAAACCCTTGTTGGCAAGCACAAAGGTCAGACGATTCTTGAAGTTGGTGACCAGTTACCAACTTCAAGCCAAAAGTTATAGAGTCCGCAATCTATGGTATATATATCTATAAATTCATCAATCCTGATGTACTGAAAGACGGCCTGTCTCATTTCTTGAGGCCAGAGAAAAAGGCCAGGACAGCACAAATACCCCCCAAATGATCAATGATCCGTTTTTGGAAAGTAGACAGTCCAAGGTATTTAGTAGGAGGCATGGCAAGTTTTCTGAATTTGTAATATTTTGCCACAGTGTTTTGGAAAATGAAGAAATAATAACAGTGAATATTACTTTTATAAAAAAAACATTTTTTTTTCAACTATGGCATCCTAGAGCAGTAGAGTGGCCATGCACTGGGTCTAAAATTCTAATTTCTGCACAGGTACCTGTCGGTTAGAATCATGTGAATACTAAAAAATGCAATTTATTTTTCTTGCATTGGAAATGGGATGTAGCTTCTTTGAAATCACGCTGGGTTTATGTATGGCTGTGTTACATAAAAATGGAAGAATTCTTCTCTAACAAAAGGAATATTAAGAACCTTGTTTTCGTTTCCTTGCATTTGCAGCGTGTACCTGAGACATCGAACTTTGCGTTCTGCAAAGAGTCAAAAGCGGCGTCCCTCTGAGGCAGATTGGGGAACTTCGACTCCAAGATGGTGACATATTCTGTGTCTCTTGGGGTCACTTTACCAGCGGCTGGAGCCATGTTCACGCAGTCCAATATGATTGTACCTGTGAGAGTGACAAGAGCATGTGGTGTCGGTGGTTATTGCTGAAACTGAATCTAGAACAGGCTGGCCACCAACGTTACCAATCCTGGGCAACCCTGATTTATGTTCATTTTTTAAGTTCATTGGTAAAAAAGCTACCACCTTCCGTAACTGGTTAAGAATTGTGGGAAGAATGCCTCCCAACATTGGTGGTCAGTGGGAAGAATGTTACTTACATTTTTGGTAAGATCGAAAGGTGCCCCCTTACAATGGTGGTCAGTAGCGAAGGGGCCCCTTAAATTGGTGGTCACTGCAAATATCCCTCTTATACCAGTGGTCAGTGGGAAGAATGCCCCTTACATTGATGGCCAATGAGAAGAATGCTCCTTACATTGGTGGCTATTGGGAAGAATGCTCCTTACATTGGTGGCTATTGGGAAGAATGCTCCTTAAATTGGTGGCCAATGGGAAGAATGCCCCTTACTGGTGGCCAATGAGAAGAATGCTCCTTTTGTTGGTGGTCAGTGGGAAGAATGCTCTTTACATTGGTGGCTAATGGGAAGAATGCTGCTTACATTGGTGGTCAGTGGTAAGAATGCCCCTTACACTAGTGGCCAGTGGGAAGAATGCTCCTTACTGGTAGCCAGTGGGAAGAATGCTCCTTACTGGTGGCCAGTGGGAAGAATGCTCCTTACTGGTGGCCAGTGGGAAGAATGCTCCTTACTGGTGGCCAGTGGGAAGAATGCTCCTTAATGGTGGCCAGTGGGAAGAATGCTCCTTACTGGTGGCCAGTGGGAAGAATGCTCCTTACTGGTGGCCAGTGGGAAGAATGCTCCTTACTGGTGGCCAGTGGAATGCTCCTTACTGGTGGCCAGTGGGAAGAATGCTCCTTACTGGTGGCCAGTGGGAAGAATGCTCCTTACTGGTGGCCAGTGGGAAGAATGCTCCTTACTGGTGGCCAGTGGGAAGAATGCTCCTTACTGGTGGCCAGTGGGAAGAATGCTCCTTACTGGTTGCAAGTGGGAAGAATGCTCCTTACTGGTGGCCAGTGGGAAGAATGCTCCTTACTGGTGGCCAGTGGGAAGAATGCTCCTTACTGGTGGCCAGTGGGAAGAATGCTCCTTACTGGTGGCCAGTGGGAAGAATGCTCCTTACTGGTGGCCAGTGGGAAGAATGCTCCTTACTGGTGGCCAGTGGGAAGAATGCTCCTTACTGGTGGCCAGTGGGAAGAATGCTCCTTACTGGTGGCCAGTGGGAAGAATGCTCCTTACTGGTGACCAGTGGGAAGAATGCTCCTTACTGGTGACCAGTGGGAAGAATGCTCCTTACTGGTGGCCAGTGGGAAGAATGCTCCTTATTGGTGGCCAGTGGGAAGAATGCCCCTTACTGGTAGCCAGTGGGAAGAATGCTCCTTACTGGTGGCCAGTGGGAAGAATGCTCCTTATTGGTGGCCAGTGGGAAGAATGCCCCTTACTGGTAGCCAGTGGGAAGAATGCTCCTTACTGGTGGCCAGTGGGAAGAATGCTCCTTACTGGTGGCCAGTGGGAAGAATGCTCCTTACTGGTGGCCAGTGGGAAGAATGCTCCTTACTGGTGGCCAGTGGGAAGAATGCTCCTTACTGGTGGCCAGTGGGAAGAATGCTCCTTACTGGTGGCCAGTGGGAAGAATGCTCCTTACTGGTGGCCAGTGGGAAGAATGCTCCTTACTGGTGGCCAGTGGGAAGAATGCTCCTTACTGGTGGCCAGTGGGAAGAATGCTCCTTACTGGTGGCCAGTGGGAAGAATGCTCCTTACTGGTGGCCAGTGGGAAGAATGCTCCTTACTGGTGGCCAGTGGGAAGAATGCTCCTTACTGCAGTGGGAAGAATGCTCCTTACTAGTGGCCAGTGGGAGGAATGCTCCTTACTGGTGGCCAGTGGGAAGAATGCTCCTTACTGGTGGCCAGTGGGAAGAATGCTCCTTACTGGTGGCCAGTGGGAAGAATGCTCCTTACTGGTGGCCAGTGGGAAGAATGCTCCTTACTGGTGGTCAGTGGGAAGAATGCTCCTTACTGGTGACCAGTGGGAAGAATGCTCCTTACTGGTGGCCAGTGGGAAGAATGCTCCTTACTGGTGGCCAGTGGGAAGAATGCTCCTTACTGGTGGCCAGTGGGAAGAATGCTCCTTATTGGTGGCCAGTGGGAAGAATGCCCCTTACTGGTGGCCAGTGGGAAGAATGCTCCTTACACTGGAGTTTAGAGGGAAGAATGCATCTTACGTTGTTGGTAAATGGGAAGAATTCTCCTTACAGTGGTGGCTAATGGGAAGAACGTCCCTTACATTGGTGGCTAATGGGAAGAGTGTCCCTTACATTGGTGGTTAATGGGAAGAATGTCCCTTACATTTGTGGCCAAAGAGAATAATGCCCCTTAAACTGGTGGCCAGTGGGAAGAATGCTCCTTACTGGTGGTCAGTGGGAAGAATGCTCCTTACTGGTGGCCAGTGGGAAGAATGCTCCTTACTGGTGGCCAGTGGGAAGAATGCTCCTTACTGGTGGCCAGTGGGAAGAATGCTCCTTACTGGTGGCCAGTGGGAAGAATGCTCCTTATTGGTGGCCAGTGGGAAGAATGCCCCTTACTGGTGGCCAGTGGGAAGAATGCTCCTTACACTGGAGTTTAGAGGGAAGAATGCATCTTACGTTGTTGGTAAATGGGAAGAATTCTCCTTACAGTGGTGGCTAATGGGAAGAACGTCCCTTACATTGGTGGCTAATGGGAAGAATGTCCCTTACATTTGTGGCCAAAGAGAATAATGCCCCTTAAACTGGTGGCCAGTGGGAAGAATGCTCCTTGCATTGGTGGTCAGTGGGAAGAATGTCCCTTACTGGTGGCCAGTAGGAAGAATGTCCCTTACACTGGTGGTGAATGGGAAAAATGCTCATTACTAGAGGCCTGTGGGAAGAATGCCCCTTATACTTGTGACCAATGAGAAGGAAAGAATGCCCCTTACACTGGTGGCCAATGGGAAGAATGTCTTTTACACTGGTGGTCAGTGGGAAGAATGCCCCTTACATTGGTGGTCAGTGGGAAGAATGCTCCTTACCATTTAGGGCACTGTCACACTGAGGCACGGGGGCGTCGGAGGTAAAGCGCTGCTAGTTTTAGCGGCGCTTTACTGTCATTTTAGAGGTGCTTTTCAGCCACTAGCGGGCACATTTAACCCCGCTAGTGGCTGAATAAAGGGTTAAAAGCGCCTGCATGCAGGTGCTTCAGCGGCCCTGCCTATTGATTTCAATGTATACTGTATACACCACTCCTAAAGCGCTGCAAAGATGCAGCTTGCAGAACTTTTTTAACGTTCCGCTAGCGCACCGTTCCAGTGTGAAAGCACTTGGGCTTTCACACTGGATTGACAGGAGAGGCGCTTTACGGGCGCTATTTTTAGCGCTATACCGCCTGTAAAATGCCTCAGTGTGAAAGTAACCTTAAGGTCTATGTGAAGAATGCTCCTTACACTGGTGGACAGTGGGAAGAATGCTCCTTACACTGGTGGACAATGGGAAGAATGCCCCTTACACTGGTGGACAATGGGAAGAATGCCCCTTACACTGGTGGACAGTGGGAAGAATGCCCCTTACACTGGTGCACAGTGGGAAGAATGTTCCTTACACTGTTGGACAGTGGGAAGAATACAGACAGCCTTTAAAATCATTGGGGTCAATGGTTACTTAAAACTGGTCTACGAATTTTGGAAAATTATCGATTTCCAAGATAAAATGTGCGAATTCTTACATATTTTGATTAGATGAATTAGAAAACAGGTGATAACGGTGCTGGTTGACTAAAGTTTTCAAGATATTTCACAATAAGGATTTATACACAGGCGGGGATATTTGCCTACAAGAGAGGGAGGTGTCTGATGATCATGATGCCTCGTAACTTCTCGACAAAGTATGGTAGAACAATGAAAATGGTACCACATGGAAGTGTATAAATTTATCTTCACTTTGAGAAGATTACTACCCAACTGTAATTTGTTCTTTTATTTCAAGGTACATTTGTCTTGGTCAGATCTACGCATCATACAGTTATATCTGGTGGCTTGTGGAAGTGTCATTGCCTAACATTTCCAAGGAACAGTTGCGTGATATTTTTCCTCAGAAGCCAAGATGCCTCGAAACTTTTCAAACAAGGCAGATAACTTCTGCTACATCTGTGGCGAGGTTACATTTGCATCTCAAAAGTACAGTATGACGGCAGTGGTAAAAAAGGCACACCACCTATATTTTGGATGCAAAATAGGGGATCAGGACAAGAGTTGGACCCCTCATTATTGTTGCATTACATGTGAAACTTCATCTGTCTCATTGGCTAAACAAGAAGAAAAAGTCCATGCCTCTCGCAGTCCCAAAGCTGTGGAGGGAGCATGAAAAACCAATAAATGAATGATAAATTTATAATGATATGTGTGGCACCATTCTCATTGCTATATCACATTTTGCAGAAGAGCTATGGAGCATAATCGCACATCCCCCCTCGTAATTTCCAATTATTTTGATGCAACTTTGACCTGAAGCTGTATCTTGGAAACTGGAGCCAATTAATACTCAGGACTTAATTTTACTTTATTAGCGACCCAATTCTGGTAAAATTGAGCTACTTTCATTTACTGGTAGACCAGTGTTCTCTGAGAGATGAGAGGAGAGGTTCCACTGGTCCCATGCCATTAGCTCTGTCAGGTAACATTGACGCCAGAACTATGAAGGCGCTGGTTAGTAGGAAGAGCAATCCATCACTGTTGACAGTCCAAGGAACCCCTAGAAATTTCTGAAGGAACCCTAAAGTTTAATGAAACCCTGGGGATGCAATAGGCTGATGAATCATGCCGTTTGAAGTAGTGTGCAGACACCTTATTGTAAGTGCCACTGGGCAAACTTCCTGCCCTGGGGACAAAAAAAAAAAAGAAAGTGAGAGGAAATCCATCCAAAGTGAGGGAAGGTAATTCCCAGATCCCAGGTAATTATCATGGGAACATGTGTCCCCATTGGAGGATTTCCCCCTTTATTCCTGTTCAGACACAACTGCAAGGTTTGGACTTCCTGTCACTTTCTCTCTCGGTGACCATGATCTTTAGGACACAGAGATAGTGACTCTTCTCAGCAGCTCTAAAGTTTCCTGGCAAACATCATCACTCACCTTGAAGCAAGGATGCAAGCTGGAAGTCCAGGATTTGTGGTGCCTCCTGAATGATCTTCTCCGCCACCAGAGTGGTACAGGATCCCACCAGCTCCACGGTGACCCGGCAGTTTGCAGAAGGCCTCCGCTCCAAAAGATGATGGTCAATGACCTCTGTCACCACGTCTTCCATATACGAGTCAGACCTAATGAATGAATGTGACAGTAGAAATAAATTTACCATCAAAACTAAGTTAAGGTTTGTTATCCAAAAGTGTGTTTTTTTATATTATTGGTGGAGGTTGTAACGGCTTTTTATACCTCCAATAAGGGTTCAGGAACAAGTGTCCCCATTCATCTTGGGGTTTCACCCTACTGATGCATTTTACATAGAAGAGAGGAATATTGCCCCATCGTTGGTATCAGTGGGACAAATAGTGCCCCATTGTTGTAGCTATCAGGCAGGGGAATAGTGACCCATTATTGGCGTTAGTAGCAATATTAGTGCCCTATTGTTGGGGACAGTGGGAGGAATAGTGCTCCATCATTGCTGTCAGTAGGGGGAATAGTGCCCCATCACTGGTGTCAGTGGGAGAAATAGCGCCCCGTCACTGGTGTCAGTGGGAGAAATAGCGCCCCGTCACTGGTGTCAGTGGGAGAAATAGCGCCCCGTCACTGGTGTCAGTGGGAGAAATAGCGCCCCGTCACTGGTGTCAGTGGGAGGAATAGTGCCCCGTCACTGGTGTCAGTGGGAGGAATAGTGCCCCATCATTGGTTTCAGTGGGAGGAATAGTGCCCCGTCACTGGTGTCAGTGGGAGGAATAGTGCCCCATCACTGGTGTCAGTGGGAGGAATAGTGCCCCGTCACTGGTGTCAGTGGGAGGAATAGTGCCCCATCACTGGTGTCAGTGGGAGGAATAGTGCCCCATCACTGGTGTCAGTGGTAGGAATAGTGCCCCATCACTGGTGTCAGTGGGAGGAATAGTGCTCCATCATTGGTGTCAGTGGTAGGAATAGTGCCCCATCACTGGTGTCAGTGGGAGGAATAGTGCTCCATCATTGGTGTCAGTGGTAGGAATAGTGCCCCATCACTGGTGTCAGTGGGAGGAATAGTGCTCCATCATTGGTGTCAGTGGGAGGAATAGTGCTCCATTGTTGTAGCGATCAGTCAGAGGAATATTGCCCCATCGTTGGTGTCAGTGGGGGCAATAGTGTCC
The DNA here is from genome assembly GCF_042186555.1 of Aquarana catesbeiana. Classification (NCBI taxonomy): domain Eukaryota; kingdom Metazoa; phylum Chordata; class Amphibia; order Anura; family Ranidae; genus Aquarana; species Aquarana catesbeiana. The sequence continues at coordinate 237,678,253 of NC_133336.1, forward strand.
CATCCATGGTGTTAGTCGGGAGGAATAGTGTGCCAACATTTATATCATTGGGAGGAATGGTGACCAATCATTGGTGTCAATGGAAGGACTAGTGCCCAATTGAAAGAGTCAGTGGGAGAAATAGCGTTTCATTGTTGTTGCTATCAGTCAGAGGAATACTACCTCATTGTTGGTGTCAGTGGCAGTAATAGTGCCCCATTGTTGGTTTCAGTAGGAGGAATAGTGTTCCAACATTTATATCAGTGGAAGGAGTAATTGTCTCATTGTTGGTGTCAGTGGGAGGAATGGTGCCTTATTGGTGATGTCGGTGGATGAACAGTGCCTTGTACCATTGGTAGAAATAGTGCCCCAAGGGCTGGATAAAGGCAAGCAAAGAGCTGCATATGGCTCCCGGGCTGCACTTTGGAGACCGCTGATCTAGTACAACCTTTCACAACCAGTGTTCCTCCAGAGGCTGTCAGTGGTTCCATGAGCAATGGTCAGTTCCTTATCTCTCAGAGAAATAACCACTGAATTCAAAGATCTTTTTAACTATCTGTAGGAGGGGGGATTATTCCCAAAATACACAATGTAAGGATCACTCTTCCAATCAACCATCATGCTCAGCAGGGGTACCTGAGCCTGGAAAGTATTTTCAAAGATTCCTCCATGTTAACAAAGTTGGGAATGGCTATTCTAGTATTTACTGAAATAAGAAGGATATATAGTAAAAGTTAGGGAACTGGCCAATTTAAACATTTATTACATGACAAAGGACTCCCAAAGCAGAGTCAACACAGCGAATGCTGCCTGCTTAGAGACTCTCTATTGCAGATTGAAACCTCAGAAGGAGCCTCCCAATTAGAGAGGAGTTACTGTTCTGCCATCTTGGTTTAAGAATAATCTAGGGCCACCATCTATTTCCTGGACTAAGATATTGACTTAAAGATGAGATGATAATGTAGATCATGGTGGCAGTGCAGTTCTTGGCTGGGTTCATGGCAAGTGGGTTTCACCCTTACCTGGGTAACACATTGTGATCCACAAGTGACAACGACAGCTGACCCGACTCATAGAGGTCAGCCAGGTCTACTTCATCACGGAACGTCAACAGATCTTCCGATATTCTGTTTTCTCGCAGGAAAAAGCTACATTCTGTCCTGAGCGGGAAGTCTTCTCGAGGGATGTTCAATACTGGTATGTACACCAAGTTTTTACTAGAAGAGGTCTAAACAAAAAAAAAAAAAAAAAGAAGTTAAAAGGAAAACTCTACTTTCAACCTGGTTTCCCATCATCTTTGCTTATAAAGTAAATTCAGCCGTTACAGGATCTTTTCCTCCACAGGATTCCACATAGACATGTATAGTGGAATCGTCTAAGCATGACTGAACATACATGTTAATGCAAACAGAAGGAGGAATCTTGGCCAGACACAACTTATCATGATTGGCCAAGGCTTTCAAATACACCTATGGACCAATAGGGAGGCAGATGAGTCATGAGTTGAGTTAAACTGCCCGTGCACCAGTAGAATTTCAGTTGAACGTCAGAACTTCAGAACATTTTATAGAATCATTATGGACTTGACAAATTTCATAGGAAAACCCTGAAAAATGTAGTTGGATTGCCATACCAATGTTTTGAACTCTACATTTGAAGTTCGAACTTTAGAATTTTGTTGGCTTTCAAACCTTCTCCGGTTTTCCTTGCCACTACACAGTCATAACCTGTTATCCATTTAACTCCATTAACTTTTTAATTTGAATTTGAATGGACCTTCCTTAAAAATTCTACTGGTGTGTGGCCAGCTTTGGATGGATTATCAAACATGAAGGCATACCTTGGAGAGGAAGTAGGCTAGGGTTATAGCGGAAACCATGGAGTCCAAATCACAGGCTTCATTCCCGAGGACCACGTGGAAGTCGTTACCATCTTTTTTCTGGGGAAGAGAAGAAAAATGTCAATTAAGTTCCGGTGTTTATAAGATGACAGGGCCCCTTTAGCGTTGCCCATAGTCAACCCCACAGTCATTGTCCTATTTTACTGATCACTTGCCATATTATGTTATAGGATACAGTCAATAGAATTATCCTAAATCCTTATTCTGGGCCAACGTAGATGCTGCTTTTCCATTTTCCTTCCCATAATCCAGTAGGCAATGTGCGGTCACGTGACCATCCCACAGAAGGATAAAGCCATGGGACAATCATGGAGGCCAATGCTTGACCATAATCACCTCCTATTTTCAAACCACAAAAGTACAGGACAGGAGGAGAAAACAAAATATTTCAAAAGCTGAGCTTGAGGATGGCTTGAAGAGAAAAGGTGTTACCTGTTTAGAAATGATACTATTGCTCCATATAATGTGTCTACTTTAGGCCCCTTTCAAAAATAGCATCTAAGGTAGGCCAATAAGCTGCCCAGCAAAGTTCAATAAATGTCAAATATCTCCTCTTCTGTCTCACCTGGGGAGGGGTCCTTTAAATACACAGCTGGGAAAACTATTAGCATTAATTAGTGATTTTTTTTTTTTTTTTTAGGTTGATTTATACTTTGAGCGTGCATTGTGTAATAAATCCTATCAGGACTAATATGATGATTATCACAGTTTGAGTCAACATCCATTTCTGTAATCTCTCCTATAGGCCGCAAAACAAACACATCGAGCACTTAAACTTCCGTGACGTGAATAGAACAACAACAAATTGCGAGCGGCCCCATTAACCAAACAGAAGCGGCGTGTTTAATGTACAAAAAAAGGTGTTCTCACCGGGACCAAAGTGGGATTAGTCACCGTGTTCCCGCGTCATTGCGACAGTGAGACAGCTTTCGTCAGCTATAATGTAAAGACCTTTTCTGGGGGTAGACTCAGGAAATCAACGTATTTACTATTAATGCTTCAGTACTCACCCTGATATTGCCTTTATCTGATTTTCTCTCCGCATGGCGCCATCTTTTTTTTTTTTTTTCAGGTATCATCCAGGGTCACTTCCTGAATCCAAAGAGTATACAAGTACACAGCACATATGGCGCTCCTAGGAGAAGTGCAGACTCCCTTGGTCCATTGGAACTTTCATCTGTATCTGTAGACCAGGGATGGTCAAACTACGGCCCTCCAAATGTTGCAGAACTACACTTCCCATGAGGCATTGTAAAACTCACATTCACAGACATGACTAGGCTGGAATTGTAGTTCCTGAACAACTGGAGGGCCATAGTTTTGGAGACCCCATGCTGTAGACTATCAACAGGGTAGAGGAATGGATGGGGTAACTGGATGGATAGCTGGCTGAACAGGAGAAGAGATCGAGACTGGAACCTCTGAAGCTTCTGCAAAAGAGCTGGGTAGGATCACCTCAATGTGGAAGAAAACGCTTCCTCCTGCCAGAAGCACACTGATGACCTCATCTCAGTCTAGTCGGTCACTAAACTGGACCTTAAGGATCACTTTTTCATAAAGAAGTAGAGATCTTTTGAAAAATTGTACTGTTGCCTTATGTTACACGATGCAGACTTGTATGGTTATTGAGGGCTCCACTTTCTGTAAATAAACTGATGCTGTGATCAAAAATAGTGTAGAACATCAGTCATATTGTCAGAGGAAGCCATGGTTACGAGGGTGCATGTCACTGGTCAAAACATAGGGGCTAATGTGTCTTCTGCTCTGGGCGCCATCTTGGAGAGGCCTGTGTCACAACTTAGCTTGCAAGATTTTGGCAGCCATTTTGGTGTGGACAAGGGTCGCAGACAGGGCTTTTTTTCTCAAACAATAGGTGCTGGAACTTAACCACGGCCCCACAAAACCCCACCCCTACACACACCCTCCAGATCACATCAAATAGTGGGTGTGTTCAGTCAAAATTCACAAAAACAGTAGGAGGGTCTTAAAGGAGCATTAAATACCAGGATTGCATTACATACAGAGTGCAGAGCTGTCACTTGTAAACACAGAAACCAGAATTCTGTGTTTACAAGTGATTGTGGTGGGCAGGCACCAAAGGGTCTGAGCCAGAGGTGGTGGAGCTGAGTTCCACCAAGTTCCCCCTGAAAAAAAGCCCTGGTCGCAGATACCATGTACTGTGACAGAGAATGGGGGTGTACTGGATGGGAAAGCATCAGGGACAGTGACTAACCTGCCAAACTAAGAGTTTGGTCGATTTGGCCACACCTTCCAAGGAGCGGTTGATGAGAAGCATGTGGGACCAGGAGCCATGATCAAAGTGCAGGCAAGGACTTCCCCTTTGGGTGGAAGCGGGAGAACGCTAAATACTAGCAAGGACTTTTAGTTTGGGAAAGCTACTAGCACTTCTGAAAGATGGTTTTTCTATTGAAACTTGCCTTAAACTGCCATGTTGGAAATGCCTCTTTATGAAGAAAAGGTGGTTTGCTAACAAGTTCTGTTAATGTAAAGATGTTCTAACGCAATCTGAACCCTACTGGACATTCCGCATCATCATGGACTTCGGTATGGAATGGGGTAGTTGGCCTGCCAATAGGTTGGTTATGGTTTGGAATGAGATAGTTGGCCTGCCAATGGGTTGGGTATATGGTTCAGAATGACATAGTCGGCCTGCCAATGGGTTGGGTATGGTTCAGAATTACATAGTTGGCCTGCCAATGCTTTGGTTATGGTTTGAAATGGCATAGTTGGCCTGCCAATGGGTTGGTTGTGATTTGGAATGGGATAGTTGGCCTGTCAATGGGTTGGTTATTGTTTAAAATTGAATAGCTGGCCTGCCAATGGGTTGGATATGGTTTGGAACGCCATAGTTGGCCTGCCAATGGGTTGGGTATGGTTCAGAATTACATAGTCGGCCTGCCAATGGGTTGGGTATGGTTCAGAATGACATAGTTGGCCTGCCAATGCTTTGGTTATGGTTTGGAATGGCATAGTTGGCCTGCCAATGGGTTGGTTGTGATTTGGAATGGGATAGTTGGCCTGCCAATTGGTTGGTTATGTTTAGAATGGGGTAGTTGGCCTGCCAATGAATTGATTATGGTTTGCAATGGGGTAGTTGGCCTGCCAATGAATTGATTATGGTTTGGAATGGGGAAGTTGGCCTGCCAATGAATTGATTATGGTTTGGAATGGGGTAGTTGGCCTGCCAATGAGTTAGTTATGGTTTGGAATGGGGTAGTTTGCCTGACAATGGGTTGGTTTTGGTTTGGAATGGGGTAGTTGACCTGCCAATGGGTTCATTATGGTTTAGAATGGCGTACTTGGCCTGCCAGTCAGTTGGTTATAGTTTTAAATTGGATAGTTGGCCTGCCAATGGGTTGGTTATGGTCTGGAATGGGCTAGTTGGCCTGCCAATGGGTTGGTTATGTTTGGAACGGCATAGTTGGCCTGCCAGTGGATTGGTTATGGTTTGGAATAGGGTAGATGGCCTGTCAATGGGTTGGTTATGGTTTGGAATGGATGTAGTTGACTTACAAATGGGTTGGTTATGCTTTGGAATGAGCTTGTTGGCCCGCCAAAGGGTTGGTGGTGTAGAGTCCATGGGTTCTCCTCCTATGTACCATAAACGTTGTCCCTTGCTGTCTCAAATGCCTTGGTGCTGCAGACGAGGCAGGTCCCTGCAGCTGCCGGAGTGAAGAGAGACCTCTGAAGCACTGCAGCTGTGTAGAAGTGAGCCCTACCGGCCTTTCTAACCTCAACACAGTTGCGAAATTTAATGAATTTGCATTAACAATTTTCCGATTTACTTGGTTTGCTGCTCTGGCTTGCGCTCAATTTTTTTTTTCCTATGCGATCACTCACTCACGAGCCGGCATCTTGTCCCCAATGCGGTCAGCGAGGACTAAAGCCAACAAACAATTATCCGGGTCAATAAATGGACAAGTGGCATCGCTAAGGAACTAAAACATTTGAGCACCTGGATGATTCAAGAAGTTCCAATGCCAGGGGCCCTAAAAACCGCCGATGTCCTCAAACGACGGCACGGTTCACCCGTTACCCAGATACAGCGCCCATTCTTCATGGAGAGCGACGGACAGCAAAACCATAATGTGCTTACACAACGAGAGGCTCAGTAATTGATTTATGGAGAGAGAGCTTGAAGGCCTAATGCTGGGAGAGCACACAAAGCGCCATATGCCCCGGGTCCCGGACTCGCACGGCCCATTTGTTTGGGGAAAAACAATATTTGCGCGGCGTCACTTAAAAGCTGAATTAGCGGGAAGGAATAAATGGAGCGGCTCTTATCCCGGGACGCTATAGAAACGGCATGTGCCGATCGAAGAGTTCACCCTGGCAAAGTGAGGTGAGCGGAGCCACTCCGCGTGACGTGGCGGCCATATATATATATATTTGGGGAAAAATTTGTCTCCAAATGTCCAAGATGCGCTGGTTTCAAAAGAGCAACTATAGTAGAGCAATGCAGAGTATATAATATACAGCACAGTGTATACGCTAGAGGAGTGTGGAGCATATAATTTACAGCACAGTGCACAAAGCAGAGCGGGTCTGAGATATACATTGTGCCATACACTGTACAGAGTGGAGCGGTGTGCAGTATACTGTAAATGACAGCAAACATAGACGAGTGGAGTCTATCATGTACAGCACAGTGTATAGACTGGAGGAGTGTGGAGCATATAATGTACAGCACAGTATAGAGACTGGAGGCGTGTGCAGTATATAATGTACAGCACTGTGTATAGACTGAAGGAGTGTGCAGTATATAATGTACAGCACAGTGTAGAGACTGGAGGAGTGTAGAGTATATAATGTACAGCATGGTGTATAGACTGGTGGAGTGTGGGGTATTTAATGTACAGCACAGTGCATAGACTGGAGGAGCGCGCAGTATATAATGTACAGCACAGTGTATAGACTGGAGGAGCGCGCAGTATATAATGTACAGCACAGTGCATAGACTGGAGGAGCGCGCAGTATATAATGTACAGCACAGTGTATAGACTGGAGGAGCGCGCAGTATATAATGTACAGCACAGTGCATAGACTGGAGGAGGGCGCAGTATATAATGTACAGCACAGTGTATAGACTGGAGGAGCGTGCAGTATATAATGTACAGCACAGTGTATAGACTGGAGGAGCGCGCAGTATATAATTTACAGCACAATGTACAGACTGGAGGAGTGTCAAGTATATAACATACAGCACAGTGTATCGACTGGAGGAGTGTGGAGTATATAATGTGCAACACAGTGTATAGACTGGAGGAGTGTCAAGTATATAACATGCAGCACAGTGTATCGACTGGAGGAGTGTGGAGTATATAATGTGCAACACAGTGTGTAGACTGGAAGAGTGTGCAGTATATAATGTACAACACAGTGTAGAGACTGGAGGCGTGTGCAGTATATAATATACAGCACAGTGTATAGACTGAAAGAGCGTGCAGTATATAATGTACAGCACAGTGTATAGACTGGAAGAGTGTGGAGTATATAATGTACAGCACAGTGTATAGACTGGAAGAGTGTGGAGTATATAATGTACAGCACAGTGTAAAATGTGAAATGGCATGGGGTATGTAACAGTAGAGCAGTCTGATGCAGATCACATGCAAAACAGTGCGCAGAGTAAAGCAGTGTAAAGTATATAACATACAGCACAGTGTACTGAGTTGAGCAGTGTGAAGTATATAACATACAGCACAGTTTACACAGAATGTTGGGTGGAGCATATAAAATAAAGCACAGTATACAGGATAGAGAAGTATGCAGTAAACTGTATATCATACATCAGTGGTCAAAGTACAGCAATGCAAAATATGAAATGTACAGCACAGCATACAGAGTAGAGCAATGTGGAATATATAACATGCAGCACAGTGTACAGAGTGAATTGATGTGGAGTATATCACATAAACACACTGTACATAGTGGAGTGGTGAGGAATATATAACATACAAACACAGTGTATATAGTGAAGTCGTTTGTATATAACATACAACACAATGTACAGAGGGGAGTGGTGAGGCCTATAGAACATACAGCACTGTGTACAGAGTGAAGTAGTGAGGAGTATATAACATACAACACAATGTACAGAGTGAAGTGGTATGTAAAATATAACATACAACACAGTGTACAGAGGGGAGCGGTGTGTAGAATATAACATACAACACAGTGTACATAGTGAAGTAGTGAGGAGTATATAACATACAACACAGTGTACAGAGTGAAGTGGTGAGGAGTATATAACATACAACACAGTGTACATAGTGAAATAGTGAGGAGTATATAACATACAACACAGTGTACAGAGTGAAGTAGTGAGGAGTATACAACATACAACACAGTGTACAGAGGGGAGTGGTGAGGAGTATACAACACAGTGTACAGAGTGAAGTAGTGAGGGAGTATATAATATACAACACAGTGTACAGAGTGAAATAGTGAGGAGCATATAACATATAACACAGTGTACAGAGTGAAGTGGTGAGGAGTATATAACATACAACACAGTGTGAAGTGGTGAGGAGTATAATACATACAACACAGTGCACAGAATGAAGTAGTGAGGAGTATATAACATACAACACAATGTACAGAGTGAAGTGGTGAGGAGTATATAACATACAACACAGTGTACAGAGTGAAGTAGTGAGGAGTATATAACATACAACACAGTGTACAGAGTGAAGTAGTGAGGAGTATATAATATAAAACACAGTGCACAGAATGAAGTAGTGAGGAGTATATAACATACAACACAATGTACAGAGTGAAGTGGTGAGGAGTATATAACATACAACACAATGTACAGAGTGAAGTAGTGAGGAGTATATAACATACAACACAGTGTACAGAGTGAAGTGGTGAGGAGTATATAACATACAACACAGTGTACAGAGTGAAGTGGTGAGGAGTATATAACATACAACACAGTGTACAGAGTGAAGTGGTGAGGAGTATATAACATACAACACAATGTACAGAATGAAGTAGTGAGGAGTATATAACATACAACACAATGTACAGAGTGAAGTGGTGAGGAGTATATAACATACAACACAATGTACAGAGTGAAGTAGTGAGGAGTATATAACATACAACACAGTGTACAGAGTGAAGTGGTGAGGAGTATATAACATACAACACAATGTACAGAGTGAAGTGGTGAGGAGTATATAATGCAGACAACAGCTTTACTTTAACCTATAATATTATAAAGTAACTTTGAATAATAGTAGAATACTGTGACATTAGTAGAAGGAAGGGAACGGTGTGGAGTATATAACGTACAGCACAGTGTACAGAGTTTAGCAGTGTGAAGTATATATATATATATATATATATATATATATATACACACACACACACTTTTTTTTATGTTGGTCTGGAGCCCTTTAATGCTGGGAAGGGAATTTTCGGGGCCCGGAGAGTGAAATCGGAGAGCGGAGAGGAAGATCAGCGATCCAGGAATAGAACGCTGTGCTGTACACAAAGGAACAACAAGCCAATTACACTTCTTCTTTTTTTTTTTTTTTTTTTTCCTGGTCGTTAAAAGGGAAAAGATTTGAAAATGGAGGTACTTAAGTTACAAATGGGAATTCCTGGCAGAGCGATGACCTTGAGACGCCGGGACCGCCCCGCCCAACCGGAAACCATATCAATAAAACGCATTAATTCCCCGCCGAGCGCCATCACCATAAAACATAATCGCCTACTTTGGGGCTTTTAAAGGGGCAATGAGGCACATTTCACTATTAGCGGAGAGCGATTGTAAAGCTAATCTCACATTCGACGGTCACATGTTCAGCGGAACGCCTCTAGCAGCTTTCTAGAAGGCAGACAGCGCAGTCGGCATCGTTGCTTAACGATCATCTGCTTTTCTGATCATTCTTAGGAGTAACTGATATCTATAGCTGATCGATATGCCACACACACACACATGGGGGAAGTGGATTTTTTTCGATCGATGGTTAAGATTTAAGGTTTATAATTGACGATTATAAAATGATCGATCGTGTCTCTGTCCCCACCATGTATTCTCATAATCTGATACATCCGAATAGGATTGTAACTCCAGTGCCGATCGATGCAAAACAATCAAATTTCATCCGGGCCGATTGATTGAATCTGATAAAAATAAAAGCTGAAGGCTCCGTTCACACTTGTTCAACTTCAAATTTGTGCGCTTTACAGTGCGACTTTACAGGGCGACTTTGGCTTCGACTAATGTGATTGTTTGTGCTCTGCACAGTCGCACACAAGTCGCATGTATATCACGTGCAGTGCGACTTTCATGCGACTTTTGGGGGTTTGCATTGAAGTGTGTGGCCCTCGAGTCGCATGAAAGTCGGACCAAAGTAGTGCAGGAACTACTTTACAGTCGCTGAGACTTTAGGTCGCACAGACAAAAAGCAGTACTCATTGGGAAACATTAGGTGCGACTTTCATGCGACTTTTGAGGGTTTACAGGAACTACTTTACAGTCACTGCGACTTTTGGTTGCACAAATAGGGTTAGTACTCAATGGGGAACGGTACCCATTGGGAAACATTGGGTGCCACCTTTAAAAAGTTTACCCTAAAGTCTATGGCCCTCAAGTCGCATGAAAGTCGGACCAAAGTAGTGCAGAAACTGCTTTACAGTCACTGTGACTTTGGGTTGCACAGAAAGGAGCAATACTCATTGGGAAACAGGTGACTTTTTCATGCAACTTTTGAGGATTTACAGGAACTACTTTACAGTCGCTGCGACTTTAGGTCGCACAGATAGGAACAGTACTCATTGGGAAACATTAGGTGAGACTTTTATGTGACTTGAGGGTTTTTGAGGGTTTACAGGAACTACTTTGCAGTCACTGCGACTTTTGGTTGCACATATGCGATTAGTACTCAGTAGGAAACATTAGTTGCGACTCATGCAACTTTTGAGGGTTTACATTGAAGTGTGTGGCCCTCAAGTCGCATGAAAGTCGGACCAAAGTAGTGCAGAAACTACTTTACAGTCACTGCGACTTTGGGTTGCACAGAAAGGAGCAGTAACTCATTGGGAAACAGGTGTGTTTTTCATGCGACTTTTGAGGGTTTACAGGAACTACTTTAGTCACTGCGGCTTTTGGTTGCACATATAGGATTAGTACTCAATGGGAAACATTCGTTGAGACTCATGCAACTTTTGAGGGTTTACATTGAAGTCTGTGGCCCTCAAGTCGCATGAATATCAGAGAAAAGTAGTGCAAAAACTACTTTACAGTCTCTGCGACTTTAGGTCGCACAGATGGGAACAGTACTCATTGCGAAACATTAGGTGAGACTTTCATGTGACCTGAGGGTTTTTGAGGGTTTACAGGAACTACTTTGCAGTCACTGCGACTTTGGGTTGCACAGATAGGAACGGTACTTATTGGGGAACATGGGGTGCGACTTTCATGCATCTTTTGGGGGTTTACATTGAAGTCTGTGGCTCTCAAGTCGCATGAAAGCCGGACCAAAGTAGTGCAGAAACTACTTTACAGTCGCTGCGACTTTAGGTCGCACAGAAAAAAGCAGTACTCATTGGGAAACATTAAGTGTGTTTTTCATGCGACTTTTGAGGGTTTACATTAATTACTTTACAGTCACTGCGACTTTTGGTTGCACAAATAGGATTAGTACTCATTGGGAAACATGGGGTGCGACTTTCATGCAACTTTTACATTGAAGTCTGTGGCCCTCAGGTTGCATGAAAGTCCGACCAAAGTAGTGCAGCAACTACTTTAGTCGCTGCGACTTTAGGTCGTACAGATAGGAGCAGTACTCATTGGGAAACAATAGGTGCGACTTTCATGCAACTTTTGGAGGGTTTACAGGAACTACTTTACAGTCACTGCGACTTTCGGTCGCACAAATAGGATTAGTACTCAATGGGATACATGGGGTGCGACTTTCATGCAACTTTTAAGGGTTTACATTGAAGTCTTTGGCTCTATAGTCGCATGAAAGGCGGACCAAAAGTAGTGCAGGAACGACTTTAGGTCGCAGAGATAGGAACGGTATTCATTGGGAGACATGGGGTGCGACTTCTCATGCGATTTTGGGGTCCAAAGTTACTTAAGTGTGACTGGGACCTTAATCGACTGGAAGGGAGATTATAGCTGTTCGTTTTTTGGGGATTCAATCTGTTTGATCAAACGGTACATCGATCAAAAAAAAATAAATAAATAAAAAAGCGTGTATGGCCACCATTAGATTAAATTCCAATCAAAATCGATCAAGCTGAGTAGATCAGACAGTGCGGAAAATTTATCGAACGTTTTGCATTGATTAGCAGCACCAAGATACTTTGTTTATTAATATGATTGTAATTCGATTGATCAGATGATGAGATTACATGGATAATGGACATGGCAGCAATACGCTCTTCAATAAAACGATCGATTTCCTTTCCGTTTGATCTCCTCCGATAGGAATAATCGATAATAATCAATGATAGGTCAAACCCCGCGGCGGGAGGTTAGTGGATTTTGATTGATAGTTAAGATACCATGACTTGCGAAGGCGAGTTATCGATTGCATCTCTGTTTCTGCCATGTGATCTCATATACTGATTGATCGAAATATGATCCTACCCACCAACGAAAGTGCCGCCGATTGATTCAAAACAGCAAAACAGATCAATATATACTCCACCCCGACCGATTGACTCAGATTGATCAAATCTGATCTAAGCGGAGTCTGAATTGATCGGGAGAACAATTATGGCTATTCGATTGGCTTGTGGATTTGATCAATGTGTGCGGCCACAATTAAAACTCGATTTAGGCCGGGTTCACACTGCCGCAATGTCAGTCACATGCGATTCGCAAACACACTGCTGTGCAGATCACATGAGATGTCTGTGCGATGCGATTTCAGCCGTACGAGTCAGTCAGCCAGCGCGATCTGTCAATTCGGACAGGAATCGAATCGCATTGGATGTGAACACCCATGCGATCGGATTCTGGTGCGGACCAAAAAAAAAAAAGGGTCCAGTGCGACTTTGGTCCCAATGTGATGCGATTTCAGCCATACAATCTGTATGTTGTATGCAATGCCGGAAACCCGCTGTGGATTCGCACGGGTTCTCGCATTGCGGCAGCGTGAACCGAGTCCAAGATTGGATTTGATCAAACTGAGTTGGCCAGCCAGGATGGAAAACAATTGATCGTTTTACATTAACCACTGCAGCTTTGGAAGGTTTTACCACCCCCCTTCATGACCAGGCCATTTTGTGCGATACGCCACTGCGTTATTTTAACTGACAATTGCGCGGACGTGCGACGTGTACCCAAAATAAAATTGGCGTCCTTTTTTTCCCATAAATAGAGCTTTATTTTGGTGGTATTTGATAACCTCTGACGTTTTTATTTTTTTTTTTGTGCTATAAACAAAAAAATACCGAACATTAAAAAAAAAAAAAAAAAAACAATATTTTGCGCTTTGGACGTAGCGCACACCAGAACCCTGCACTTTGGACGTAGCGCACACCAGAACCCTGCACTTTGGACGTAGCGCACACCAGAACCCTGCACTTTGGACGTAGCGCACACCAGAACCCTGCACTTTGGACGTAGCGCACACCAGAACCCTGCACTTTGGACGAAGCGCACACCAGAACCCTGCACTTTGGACGTAGCGCACACCAGAACCCTGCACTTTGGACGTAGCGCACACCAGAACCCTGCACTTTGGACGTAGCGCACACCAGAACCCTGCACTTTGGACGTAGCGCACACCAGAACCCTGCACTTTGGACGTAGCGCACACCAGAACCCTGCACTTTGGACGTAGCGCACACCAGAACCCTGCACTTTGGACGTAGCGCACACCAGAACCCTGCACTTTGGACGTAGCGCACACCAGAACCCTGCACTTTGGACGTAGCGCACACCAGAACCCTGCACTTTGGACGTAGCGCACACCAGAACCCTGCACTTTGGACGTAGCGCACACCAGAACCCTGCACTTTGGACGTAGCGCACACCAGAACCCTGCACTTTGGACGTAGCGCACACCAGAACCCTGCACTTTGGACGTAGCGCACACCAGAACCCTGCACTTTGGACGTAGCGCACACCAGAACCCTGCACTTTGGACGTAGCGCACACCAGAACCCTGCACTTTGGACGTAGCGCACACCAGAACCCTGCACTTTGGACGTAGCGCACACCAGAACCCTGCACTTTGGACGTAGCGCACACCGGAACCCTGCACTTTGGACATAGCGCACACCGGAACCCTGCACTTTGGACGTAGCGCACACCGGAACCCTGCACTTTGGACGTAGCGCACACCAGAACCCTGCACTTTGGACGTAGCGCACACCAGAACCCTGCACTTTGGACGTAGCGCACACCAGAACCCTGCACTTTGGACGTAGCGCACACCAGAACCCTGCACTTTGGACGTAGCGCACACCAGAACCCTGCACTTTGGACGTAGCGCACACCAGAACCCTGCACTTTGGACGTAGCGCACACCAGAACCCTGCACTTTGGACGTAGCGCACACCAGAACCCTGCACTTTGGACGTAGCGCACACCAGAACCCTGCACTTTGGACGTAGCGCACACCAGAACCCTGCACTTTGGACGTAGCGCACACCAGAACCCTGCACTTTGGACGTAGCGCACACCGGAACCCTGCACTTTGGACGTAGCGCACACCGGAACCCTGCACTTTGGACGTAGCGCACACCGGAACCCTGCACTTTGGACGTAGCGCACACCGGAACCCTGCACTTTGGACGTAGCGCACACTAGAACCCTGCACTTTGGACGTAGCGCACACCGGAACCCTGCGCTGCAGACGTAGCACACTCCTGAACTCTGCGCTTCGGACGTAGCACACTCCTGAACTCTGCGCTCCGGACGTAGCGCACACCGGAACCCTGCGCTCCGGACGTAGCGCACTCCTGAACCCTGCGCTCCGGACGTAGCGCACTCCTGAGCCCTGCGCTCCGGACGTAGCGCACTCCTGAACCCTGCGCTCCGGATGTAGCGCACTCCTGAACCCTGCGCTCCGGACGTAGCGCACTCCTGAACCCTGTGCTCCGGACGTAGCGTACCCTCAGATACAAGTGGCCCCTTGAGGGCAACCATACTGCTGATGCTCCCCGCAATTAAAATTTAGTTTGACACCACCCGCTATAACAGGAAGTGCCTAAACAAGGACCTTGATGGCGGGATCACCAGAGACTACTTTATTAAGGATTGAAAACGACAGTTTTTACAAAAAAAAAAGAAAAAAGAGATTGGATTTGATCCAAAAAGACCCCAAACCAGTAAGCCCAAAAAATATTTTTTTTTTATTGTACCAGGTATTACGGTAAAGCATTTTCAGCAATAGCCACCATAAAGATCTCAACAAACAAACCCCTTTTTGTAACTGCAAACTTCGATCGCCTGTATAATTATAGCGAACACACAACCCCGCATTTACCAGTCAACAAACTCTTTGTCCCGACCAACAACACTGATTTTAGCAGCTAGGAACACGGCCGCCTGTTCTGCTGCCAATTATTTCGAGCGTGTTGTAGGAAAAACACGTCTACTCTTCCGCTTCCCTGTGTCTACGGTCGATCTTAACAGGCCACGCCCCTTATTGCGACATCAAACTTTTATGATAAACTCTTATGGTCCATTGGTGTGTTATGTATTTGAATCTACACAAAGTTGGCCATCGATGGTGCTACCTTAGCACTTATGCCTTCCAGCACTCGGGTCCCTGGCCTGAAATCCTGGCCAGGACACTAGCCGCGGGTGTGTGTGGGTTTACTTCGACTTCTCCAAAGACATGCTGGTAGGTTAATTGGCTCCTGCTCAAACTGGCCCCGAGTATGTGCGTACAAATTGGTTATGCACATGTTAACACATTCTACATGCCGTTTCGCAACTGGGGAGGGTTGGAAAGACCTGGGGACCTACCTTACAAAAAAATTCACCAAGAATTCTACGGTTTTAAAGTATATCAGATGTGGTGCTCAACGAGCTGGCCCATAGGGTTGCAAAATCTGATGCAGCTTTGCATAGAAGCCAATCAGCTTCTAGGCTTTTTGTCAAAGCTTAATTGAACAAGCTGAAGTTAGCAGCTGATTGGCTACTAACTGCACCAGATTTTGCACTCTTCAGTTTTAGTAAATCAACCCCTTATGCCGCGTACACACGAGCGGAGTTCCGACGAAACGGACTTGCCTACACACGATCCCACCAAAGTCCGATCGTTTCGAACGTGATGACGTACGACCGGATTAGAAAAGGAAGTTCAGTAGCCAATGGCTGCCCTTGCGTCGTTTTCGGTCCATCGGACTAGCATACAGAGGAAAGCTTTTTTCGATAGGTATGAGGGCGGCGGGAAGATTTGAAACATGTTCTATTTCTAAGGTCCGTCAGATTTTTCGACAGAAAAGGTCCGATGAAGCCCACACACGATCGGAATGTCCGACGGATTTGTTCCATCGGACCTTTTCTGCCGGAAAGTCCGTTCGTGTGTACGCGGCACAAGAGTCACCAAAAGTCAGATATGGCTAAATGGATACATAAGTTAAACAAGCAAAAACATGTTGCTTTACCTATACATAGAAAGCAACATGTAAGGGGGTGTTAGAACAGTTCCTAGTTTGGCAACTAGGTGGCGCCCTTCCCCACCTTATAAATTGTGGGTTGGCTTGCCTTGGAGAGTGAGTCAGTCTGCTGGGAAGTTTAGAGAAGGGAGGAAATAGTTCTGTAGCTGACCCCTGTGAGTGGTGGGTCCCTCTTTTGAGATGGGGTGATACTGCAAGAAAACTGGCATTTCCTCAGCTGGGGAAACACCTAGGAGTCCTAGGAAGGACTCAAAAGGGGACAGGACTAAAGATGGCTGCCCTGGGGGAAAGTACTGGCATTCGCTATTGCTGAATATGGAAGAAGTTGTATGTCTTGTTGTTTACTAGACAAGCATTGAAAAACAAATGGACTCATCTCGGATTTCATGGGTGGCCTACCCTAAAACTGGTACCCGTCTCAGCCAGGGAGGAACCAGGAAGAAGTGTCCGGTCAAGGTACAGTGCAGGTTTTGGTGACCTGATTACTTTTATGCTGACCCACACTAATGAAGAAATTGGGCAAAAGACCTGTTAGTGGTAACCAGGAATGCCACGCTGAACCAATGTTTTCTTGGACTTGTCTACAAACAGGTTCATCTTAACCATCTACCTATCCAACAGCAGCTTATACTACCCTTCCCTTCCACACTACTCCATTCAACCACCAGGATCAATTCAATCACGTGGTCTTGTATCACCACTTTGAGCTTATTTTATCAATTTGTTCCTACTAAAAAGTGTATTTATTCTACAAAAGCCACCAAATTTATCTCAAGACCTCCTACTCATCAACTTCATCTTAACATATCACCCAAACCATCCTCTCCACTCCTCTCAAGACCTCCTACTTACCAATCTCGTCTTACCATATCATCCAAACCGTCCTCTGAGGATTCCTCTGCCAACCTACAGTGAGGAGCAGTTCTACAGACTGAGGAACCCTCAATCAACCAACAATGAGGAGCAATTCTATAGACGGAGGACCCCTCTGTCAACCACCTACAAGGAGCAATTGTATGGAGCGAGGACCCCTCTGCCAACCCACAGTTAAGAGCAGTTTTACAGACTAAGGGCCCCTCCACCAACCAACGGTGAGGGGCAATTCTATAGGCTGGAGACCCCTTCACCAACCAGCAGTCTGCTCCTCACAAGACCTCCTGCTTACCAACCTCGTTCCTACATGCTAACCAAACTGTCTTCTCTGCTCCTCCCACGACCTTCCGCTCTCACCAACCTCATTTTAACCTGCACTTATAAACCAAATAAAACAAAATGCGTTCAAAGTTATAGGTAAGAAATTAAAAGGAACCAAATAAGAGAAATTCATTGTTAGGATTGCAATGGGCTGCCAACAAGCTGACCTGCACCCTAATGTATGGTGGTGTGTTACTCTGCAATGCGAGTGCGTGGAGATGGCATTCAAAATGAAAGGCGCAGCAATGCGCCACACTATGTGGGTTGACGCTTTACCACGCATTACTGGATTCAAAGAATCTGAATGGGCCACAAGTGTTATCACAGGTTAGTGCAGTGGCGTGACAGATTGGCTTCCCAGCCACAGCTGCAACCCCTGTTCCAACTCCACTGAGGACCCCACCACCAAACAACAATGAGGAGCAATTCTACGAACTGAGGATCCCTCCACCAGCCAACCATGAGGAGTAATTCTACAGACTAAGGATCCCTCCACCAACCGTGAGGAGTAATTCTTTAGACTGAGAACCCCTCTGCAACCTATTGTGAAGGTCCGTTCTACAGACTAAGGACTCCTCCACCAACTAACAGTGAGGAGCAATTCTATGCAATAAGGACCCCTCTGCCAACCTACAGTGAAGGGCAGTTCTACAGACTAAGGACCCCTCCGCCAACCAACAGTGAGGAGCAATTCTGCAGACTGAGGACCCCCTCACTAACCAACAGTGAGGAGCAATTCTAAGAACTGAGGACCCCTCAAGCAACCAACAGTAATTCTATATACTGAGAACCCCTCTGCCAACTAACAGTGAGGAGCAATTCTATGCAATAAGGACCCCTCTGCCAACATACAGTGAAGGGCAGTTCTACAAACTAAGGACCCCTCCGCCAACCAACAGTGAGGAGCAATTCTGCAGACCGAGGACCCCCTCACTAACCAACAGTGAGGAGCAATTCTACTCACCGAGGATCCCTCCGTCAACCAACATCGAGGAGCAATATTATGGACTAAGGACCCCTCTGCCAACCTATGGTGAAGAGCAGTTCTACAGACTAAGGACCCCTCCATCAGCCAACAGTGGGGAGCAATTCTAAGAACTGAGGATCCCTCCACCAACCAACAGTGAGAAGCAATTCTAAGAACTGAGGACCGCTCCACCAACCAACAATGAACAGCAATTCTATAGATTGAGAACCCCTCTGCCAACCAACAGTGAGAAGCAATCATACGACCAACAGTAAGGAGTAGTTCTACATATTGAGGACCCTCTGCCAACCAACATTAAGGAGCAATTCTACGGACTGAGGACCCCTCCACCAACCAACATTGAATGAAAAGCAATACTATGGCGGGTCCTCTCTCTCAGTCTCTATCCATGCCATCCCCCAGACACCAACAATATTTCATAACAGGCTGACATGGCATGTGGTAAGAATTTCCTGAAAAACATCTCTCTCCAACGGCCCATGGAGCTCAGCCTAGCAGACTTGCCCGTCATGTGACAGTGAAGAACTTGTATGACTCCATTCAGAGGCCTGCGGTAAAACGAGGCACAAGGAAAGGCCTGTCAGGGTGTCAAAAAAAGAGACGCTGTTGCTACCACGAAAAACAAGTCATGTGACGGGGGAACAGACCGAGGGCCCTAAGAGCTGATAACACGACTGCTAGAGATAAACACGCTGTGTGTGACAACGGCTGTGATGGGGGACGCTGGTTGGCTGTCATGATCATCCGCTGGTTTCAATAATTTGAGGGGACCTGTCATTACAAAGCCAAAGTCCATACATACAGAATAAGAACAGATACCGAGAATTACACCCAGCATACAGGACAAGAGAAGTAGTACTGTGCAGAGTCCATACATACAGAATAAGAACAGATACCGAGAATTACACCCGGCATATAAGACAAGAGAAGTAGAACTGTGCAGAGTCCATACATACAGAATAAGAACAGATACCGAGAATTACACCCGGCATACAGGACAAGAGAAGTAGAACTGTGCAGAATCAATACATAGAGAATAAGAACAGATACCGAGAATTACACCCGACATACAGGACAAGAGAAGTAGTACTGTGCAGAGTCCATACATACAGA
This sequence comes from Aquarana catesbeiana, assembly GCF_042186555.1. Lineage (NCBI taxonomy): Eukaryota > Metazoa > Chordata > Amphibia > Anura > Ranidae > Aquarana > Aquarana catesbeiana. Next base: position 237,698,049 of record NC_133336.1, read on the forward strand.
ATAAGAACAGATACCGAGAATTACACCCGGCATACAGGACAAGAGAAGTAGTACTGTGCAGAGTCCATACATACAGAATAAGAACAGATACCGAGAATGACGTGAGCAGTGTACATAGGAGGAAATGTCCCCGGCCTGTCACTGTACATTCTATGGAATGTGGACAGATGTCTCTGCCCTTCCCTCTCCCTTCTGGATTGTCAGGTTATCAGGAGACACTTTGAACTCTCACTTGAAAAGTGACAACCACAACAACGCAGAGAGAGAGGACGATCGCTGAAAAAAAACACAAAACGATTATTATAATTGAAAGACCCTCAAAGGCTGAGGATCACCCACTGGTAGAAGTAGTGGGAACACTAACAGTAGCGTTCTATGTACATGACCTTTCATTACAGATAGGAGTTCTAGTGTCACAAAACTCCCTCCGTGTAAGGGTGAAATATGGCGAGATTGTAAAAAATTGTGGTTGGAAAATTTACCCAAATTCTGTGCGATTGGTGAGCAATTTGGCGTAAACCTTCCAAAGTCCTTCCAATTGCCGGAAGTGACCTTAGACAGGCTTACCTTAAATACAGATATGGATGATGTGTCCCCAATAACACTGGATCATTGAGTAGACTGGGATGATGGCGGATGACGGTATGGCAGCACTGGTGACCGCCAAGGCTGGAAGATATCGGTGCCGCTACCTAATAGTTGGAGGAGGCCACTATGATTGACCCAAATATTCACTTCTCCATGTGGTCATCCTATGAACAGTACTGTGGACCCCACATTTATACACATATAAGAGCGGGGTATAGAAATTGCATCAGGTGGCCAAATCTTTGAGAAAACATCCCCATAAAGCCAGAGTGGATTGCTAGCTCTTCAGGCAAGCATTTGCCACACTGTGGCTTTAGGACCTGAATATTTCCTCCTCCACGGGGTCATCTTACAAATGCAGTCACCATGCACCCCTTTCTTACACAAATATAAGAACAAGATGTAGAGGTTGTATCAGGTGGTCAAATCTTTGAGTCAGCACCCCCCCCCCCATGATGGCCGAGTGGATTGCTAGTTCTTCAGGCAAGCATTTGCTGCACTGTGGCTTTAGGACCTGGATAATTCCTCCTCCATGGGGTCATCTTACAAATGTGGTCACCATGCACCCCTTTCTTACACAAATGTAAGAACGGGATGTAGAGGTTGCATTAGGTGGCCAAATCTTTGAGCCAACACCCCCCCTAGATATTGTTCTCCTCCACGTGGTCATCTTACGAATGCGGCTACCATGTACCCCTTTCTTACACAAATATAAGAATGGGGCGCAGAGGTTGCATTAGGTGGCCAAATCTTTGAGCCAACACCCCCTAGATATTGTTCTCCTCCACGTGGTCATCTTACGAATGCGGCTACCATGTACCCCTTTCTTACACAAATATAAGAACGGGATGTAGAGGTTGCATTAGGTGGCCAAATCTTTGAGTCAGCATACCCCCCCCCCATGATGGCCGAGTGGATTGCTAGCTCTTCAGGCAAGCATTTGCCGCACTGTGGCTTTAGGACCTGCATATTTCCTCCTCCATGGGGGTCATCTTACAAATGTGGTCAATATGCACCCCTTTCTTACACTAATATAAGAATGGGGCACAGAAGTTAAATCCAAATCTTTGAGTCAACATCCCCATAATGCCAGAGTGGATTGCTAGCTCTTCAGGCAAGCATTTGTCGCACTGTGGCTTTAGGACCTGAATATTTCCTCCTCCACGGGGGTCATCTGACAAATGTGGTCACCATGCACCCCTTTCTTACACAAATATAAGAATGGGGCGCAGAAGTTACATCCAAATCTTTGAGCCAACATCCCCATAATGCCAGAGTGGATTGCTAGCTCTTCAGGCAAGCATTTGCCGCACGGTGGCTTCAAGACCTAGATATTTTTCTCCTCCACGTGGTCATCTTACGAAGGTGGTCAACATGCACCCCTTTCTTACACAAATATAGGAACGGGGAGCACAGAGATTGCATCAGGTGGCCAAGTCTTTGAGTCAGGCCCCCCCCCCCATGATGCCCAAGTGGATTGCTAGCTCTTCAGGCAAACATGCGCTGCACTGTGGCTTTAAGACCTGAATATTTCCTCCTCCATGGGGTCATCCTATGAATGCGGTCACTGCACAGTACTGTGCACCCCTCTCTTTACCACAGGGCATCGGGTGGCTGAATCTTTATGTCAGCATCCCATGATACCAGAGTGGATTGCTAGCTCTTCAGGCAAGCATGCAATGCAGACCTGTGCCCATGCAGTGAATTAAAGGGTGTTTGCTTACCTGTAAGGCGGATTTGCAACCTTGCAAGAAATGCTCCATGCTACCCAGTGTACACACAGCTCTGTCTGCTCAAGACTCTTCCCCCTTCTGTACTCTGAGCACAAGGCTGGAGCCTGAATCACACACAGCCCCGCCGCACTGCATTCTGGGGGATAGAGTGCTGGGCTGTCACATGTGACTGTGGGGCCAACAGAGATGTTTGTTTACAGAGGAGCCTACGTGTTACATTGTTTATTACTATGAGCTACAATATTTACTGTTTACTTCCTGTGCAATTATATGTTACTAAATATAATCTTACATCAGAACATGATACTTTATATTTTATATCATTTGCTAAAAAAGCATTGTATTTTATAGTTTTATTGGATTAAATTATGATGCATTCTATTATATTATATAATATTATATTATATTATATTATCTCACCTGGTATTAAATTATATTCAGTTTTATTTTATTATATTATTTTGTATATTATTTCATACATTTTTATGTTACTATATTATTATTATTATTATTTAGATTATTTTATTCTATATGGTATTACATTATATTGTATTGCATTATATTATATTATATTTTATGTATTATATTATATTGTATTATAGTATTTTTAATCACATTTTATTATATATGGTATGAAATTAAACTGAATTACATTTTTTTATGTTATAATAAACAGCAGTAAACTGCATTGCATTACATATATTAGACATATATTAGATTACATTTTTTTTTTTTTTTTAGATTATATGGTATTAGATTATGTTGTATTACATTGTATATTTTTATATATTACGTTATATTATATGGTATTAAATTATATTGACTTATATTTTATTATATTATTTACATTTTTTCAATGTATTTTATGTTATGCGGCATTCAGTTCAATTTTCATTACATTATTTTAATTTATACTATAATTTTATTATATTAATTTATATTAAATGGTAGAAAACTGCATTGTATTGGGTTATATTATATTAAAATGTAATTTTTTGTTAATATTATATGGTATTAAATCATGTTGTTGTTGTACATTGTATTATCATTTTATTATGTTAGCTTATAATAAACAGCACTAAACTGCATTGTATTGAATTGACATATATTAGATTACATTTTCTTTTATTTTTTTTATATTATATGGTATTAAATTATGTTGTATTACATTACATGTTTTTTCTATTACGTTATATTATATGGTATGAAATTATATTACATTATATTTTATTATATTATTTAAAAAAAAAAAAAGTTTTATGTATTTTATATTATGCAGTATTCAGTTCAATTGTAATTACATTATATTAAGTTATACTAAATTTTTATTCTATTAATTTATATTAAATGGTAAAAAACTGTATTGTATTATATTATATTAAAATGTCATTTTTTTTTGTTAATATTATATGGTATTAAATTATGTTGTTGCACGTTATATTATATATTTTTTCTATTACTTTATATTATATGATATTAAATTATATTGCATTATATTTTATTATGTTATTTAACATTTTTCTTAATTATATTTTTATGTTTTATGATATTCAGTTCAATTGCATTACCTTATATTAAGTTATACTATAATTGTATTATATTTATTTATATTACATGGTAGAAAACTGTATTGTATTGCATTATATTATATTAAAATGTCTTTATTTTTGTTAATATTATACGGTATTAAATTATTTTGTTGTACATTATATTATATATTTTTTTCTATTACTTTATATTATATGGTATTAAATTATATTGCATTATATTTTATTATGTTATCTAACATTTTTCTTAATTATATTTCTATGTTTTATGATATTCAGTTCAATTGCATTACCTTATATTAAGTTATACTATAATTTTATTATATTAAATGGTAGAAAACGGTATTGTATTGCATTATATTATATTAAAATGTCATTTTTTTGTTAATATTATATGATATTAAACTATATTGTTGTACATTATATTATATATTTTTTGTCTATTACTTTATATAATATGGTATTAAATTATATTGCATTATACTTTATTATGTTATTTAGAATTTTTCTTAATTACATTTTTTATGTTTTATGGTGTTCAGGTCAATTGCATTACATTTTATTATGTTAAAATATAATTTTATTATATTAATTTATATTACACAGTAGTAAACTGCATCGCATTGCAGTGCATTATATTATATTACAATTTCATTATTTTTTAATATTATATGCTATAAAATTATGTTGTATTACATAGGGGTAGATTTACTAAAACTGAAGTACTAAGAATCTGGTGCAGCCGTGCATAGTAGCCAATCAGTTTCTAACTTCAGCTTGTTCAATTAAGCTTTGACAGTAAGTGCTGGTTCACACAGGGGCGGCACGACTTGCAGGTCGCCTCACCAAGGCGACCTGCACATAACTTCAGCGGCGACTTGCAAAACGACTTCTGTATAGAAGTCAATGCAAGTCACCTGAAGTCGCAGCAAAAATACTACAGGAACCTTTTTCTAAGTCGGAGCGACTTGCGTGCCTCCTATTAGAATGGTTCCGTAGTAGAGAACGGGACGCGACTTATCAGGCGGCTAGGTCGCCAGACAAGTCGCCCCTGTGTGAACCGGCACTAAGGCCCGGGTCACACTGGTGCGATATGCGATCCGACTTCCAGAGCACAAGTCGCATGATATGTCAAAATGAATGGTTCCTTATGAGAGCCGTCTTAACTGGTCCCACTTGTGGTTGCCCAACTTTGAATATGGTTCCTGCACTGCTTTGGTCCGACTTGGACACGATTTCAGCCCATGGATTTGAACGGAAGTCGGGATTATCATCTTAACTGATCTGACTTGTGGCATGCGACTTGTGTTCTGAGGATCCTGGGGGGGAACCCCACCCCGTCTTTTTTTTTCAATTTTGGCAGGCCCTTTGAGTCTGGTATGGATCTTGAGGGGGAACCCATGTCAAAATTTAAAAAATGGAGAGCGGTCCCCCCGTCTGATGTGAAGGGGAGACTCTGTGGTGAAGGGAGGAATCTGATGTGATGGGGGACTTCTGACATGGCAAGGAATCTATGATGGGATGTGATAGGGGGGGGGGTCTCTGATATGAAGGTGGAACTCTGACATAAAAGGGGGACTCTGATGTCAAGAGGGAAGGGGGGACTCTGATATGAAGGGGAAACTCTGATGTGATGGGGCAACCTCCGATGTAATGTACCTCTGATCTGATGGAGGGACCTCTGATGTGAAGGGGGGCTCTGATGTGATGGAGGGACCTCTGATGTGATGGGGGGACCTCTGATGTGAAGGGGGGCTCTGATGTGAAGGGGGGACCTCTGATATGAAGGGAGACCTCTGATATGAAGGGAGACCTCTGATATGAAGGGGGACCTCTGATGTGAAGGGGGACCTCTGATGTGAAGGGGGACCTCTGATGTGAAGGGGGACCTCTGATGTGAAGGGGGACCTCTGATGTGATGGGGGACCTCTGATGTGAAGGGGGACCTCTGATGTGAAGGGGACCTCTGATGTGAAGGGGGACCTCTGATGTGAAGGGGGACCTCTGATGTGAAGGCGGGCTCTGATATGAAGGGGGACCTCTGATGTGAAGGGGGACCTCTGATGTGAAGGGGGACCTCTGATGTGAAGGGGGACCTCTGATGTGAAGGGGGACCTCTGATATGAAGGGGGACCTCTGATGTGAAGGGGGACCTCTGATGTGAAGGGGGACCTCTGATATGAAGGGGGACCTCTGATATGAAGGGGGACCTCTGATGTGATGGAGGGACCTCTGATATGAAGGGGGACCTCTGATGTGATGAAGGGACCTCTGATATGAAGGGGGACCTCTGATGTGATGGAGGGACCTCTGATGTGAAGGGGGACCTCTGATGTGAAGGGGGACCTCTGATGTGAAGGGGGACCTCTGATGTGAAGGGGGGCTCTGATGTGAAGGGGGGCTCTGATGTGAAGGGGGACCTCTGATGTGAAGGGGGGCTCTGATGTGAAGGGAGACCTCTGATATGAAGGGGGACCTCTGATGTGAAGGGGGACCTCTGATGTGATGGGGGACTTCTGACATGACAAGAAATCTATGATGTGATGGGGGGGGGGGGGGTGGTCTCTGATATGAAGGTGGAACTCTGACATAAAAGGAGGGACTCTGATGTCAAGAGGGAAGGGGGGACTCTGATATGAAGGGGAAACTCTGATGTGATGGGGCGACCTCCGATGTAATGTACCTCTGATCTGATGGAGGGACCTCTGATGTGAAGGGGGGCTCTGATGTGATGGAGGGACCTCTGATGTGAAGGGGGGCTCTGATGTGATGGAGGGACCTCTGATGTGAAGGGGGCTCTGATGTGATGGAAGGACCTCTGATGTGAAGGGAGACCTCTGATGTGAAGGGGGACCTCTGATGTGAAGGCGGGCTCTGATATGAAGGGGGACCTCTGATGTGAAGGGGGGCTCTGATGTGAAGGGGGACCTCTGATATGAAGGGGGACCTCTGATGTGAAGGGGGACCTCTGATGTGAAGGGGGACCTCTGATGTGAAGGGGGACCTCTGATGTGATGGAGGGACCTCTGATATGAAGGGGGACCTCTGATGTGATGAAGGGACCTCTGATATGAAGGGGGACCTCTGATGTGATGGAGGGACCTCTGATGTGAAGGGGGACCTCTGATGTGAAGGGGGACCTCTGATGTGAAGGGGGGCTCTGATGTGAAGGGGGACCTCTGATGTGAAGGGGGGCTCTGATGTGAAGGGGGGCTCTGATGTGAAGGGGGACCTCTGATGTGATGGGGGACTTCTGACATGACAAGAAATCTATGATGTGATGGGGGGGGGGTGGTCTCTGATATGAAGGTGGAACTCTGACATAAAAGGAGGGACTCTGATGTCAAGAGGGAAGGGGGGACTCTGATATGAAGGGGAAACTCTGATGTGATGGGGCGACCTCCGATGTAATGTACCTCTGATCTGATGGAGGGACCTCTGATGTGAAGGGGGGCTCTGATGTGATGGAGGGACCTCTGATGTGAAGGGGGGCTCTGATGTGATGGAGGGACCTCTGATGTGAAGGGGGGCTCTGATCTGATGGAGGGACCTCTGATGTGAAGGGGGACCTCTGATGTGATGGAGGGACCTCTGATGTGAAGGGAGACCTCTGATGTGATGGAAGGACCTCTGATGTGAAGGGAGACCTCTGATGTGAAGGGGGACCTCTGATGTGAAGGGGGACCTCTGATGTGAAGGGGGACCTCTGATATGAAGGGGGACCTCTGATATGAAGGGGGACCTCTGATGTGAAGGGGGACCTCTGATGTGAAGGGGGACCTCTGATGTGAAGGGGGACCTCTGATGTGAAGGGGGGCTCTGATGTGAAGGGGGACCTCTGATATGAAGGGGGACCTCTGATGTGAAGGGGGACCTCTGATGTGAAGGGGGACCTCTAATGTGATGGAGGGACCTCTGATATGAAGGGGGACCTCTGATGTGATGAAGGGACCTCTGATATGAAGGGGGACCTCTGATGTGATGGAGGGACCTCTGATGTGAAGGGGGACCTCTGATGTGAAGGGGGGCTCTGATGTGAAGGGGGGCTCTGATGTGAAGGCGGACCTCTGATGTGAAGGGGGGCTCTGATGTGAAGGGGGGCTCTGATGTGAAGGGGGACCTCTGATATGAAGGGGGACCTCTGATGTGAAGGGGGACCTCTGATGTGATGGGGGACTTCTGACATGACAAGAAATCTATGATGTGATGGGGGGGGGGGTCTCTGATATGAAGGTGGAACTCTGACATAAAAGGAGGGACTCTGATGTCAAGAGGGAAGGGGGGACTCTGATATGAAGGGGAAACTCTGATGTGATGGGGCGACCTCCGATGTAATGTACCTCTGATCTGATGGAGGGACCTCTGATGTGAAGGGGGGCTCTGATGTGATGGAGGGACCTCTGATGTGAAGGGGGGCTCTGATGTGATGGAGGGACCTCTGATGTGAAGGGGGGCTCTGATGTGATGGAGGGACCTCTGATGTGAAGGGGGCTCTGATGTGATGGAAGGACCTCTGATGTGAAGGGAGACCTCTGATGTGAAGGGGGACCTCTGATGTGAAGGGGGACCTCTGATGTGAAGGGGGACCTCTGATGTGAAGGCGGGCTCTGATGTGAAGGCGGGCTCTGATATGAAGGGGGACCTCTGATATGAAGGGGGACCTCTGATATGAAGGGGGACCTCTGATGTGAAGGGGGACCTCTGATGTGAAGGGGGACCTCTGATGTGAAGGGGGACCTCTGATGTGAAGGGGGGCTCTGATGTGAAGGGGGACCTCTGATATGAAGGGGGACCTCTGATATGAAGGGGGACCTCTGATGTGAAGGGGGACCTCTGATATGAAGGGGGACCTCTGATGTGATGGAGGGACCTCTGATATGAAGGGGGACCTCTGATGTGATGAAGGGACCTCTGATATGAAGGGGGACCTCTGATGTGATGGAGGGACCTCTGATGTGAAGGGGGACCTCTGATGTGAAGGGGGGCTCTGATGTGAAGGGGGGCTCTGATGTGAAGGGGGACCTCTGATGTGAAGGGGGGCTCTGATGTGAAGGGGGGCTCTGATGTGAAGGGGGACCTCTGATATGAAGGGGGACCTCTGATGTGAAGGGGGACCTCTGATGTGATGGGGGACTTCTGACATGACAAGAAATCTATGATGTGATGGGGGGGGGGGGTGGTCTCTGATATGAAGGTGGAACTCTGACATAAAAGGAGGGACTCTGATGTCAAGAGGGAAGGGGGGACTCTGATATGAAGGGGAAACTCTGATGTGATGGGGCGACCTCCGATGTAATGTACCTCTGATCTGATGGAGGGACCTCTGATGTGAAGGGGGGCTCTGATGTGATGGAGGGACCTCTGATGTGAAGGGGGGCTCTGATGTGATGGGGGGACCTCTGATGTGAAGGGGGGCTCTGATGTGATGGAGGGACCTCTGATGTGAAGGGGGCTCTGATGTGATGGAGGGACCTCTGATGTGAAGGGGGACCTCTGATGTGAAGGGGGGACCTCTGATGCGAAGGGGGGCTCTGATGTGAAGGGGGGACCTCTGATGCGAAGGGGGGCTCTGATGTGAAGGGGGACCTCTGATATGAAGGGGGACCTCTGATATGAAGGGGGACCTCTGATGTGAAGGGGGACCTCTGATGTGAAGGGGGACCTCTGATGTGAAGGGGGGCTCTGATGTGAAGGGGGACCTCTGATATGAAGGGGGACCTCTGATATGAAGGGGGACCTCTGATATGAAGGGGGACCTCTGATATGAAGGGGGACCTCTGATGTGATGGAGGGACCTCTGATATGAAGGGGGACCTCTGATGTGATGAAGGGACCTCTGATATGAAGGGGGACCTCTGATGTGATGGAGGGACCTCTGATGTGAAGGGGGACCTCTGATGTGAAGGGGGACCTCTGATGTGAAGGGGGGCTCTGATGTGAAGGGGGGCTCTGATGTGAAGGGGGACCTCTGATGTGAAGGGGGGCTCTGATGTGAAGGGGGGCTCTGATGTGAAGGGGGACCTCTGATATGAAGGGGGACCTCTGATGTGAAGGGGGACCTCTGATGTGATGGGGGACTTCTGACATGACAAGAAATCTATGATGTGATGGGGGGGGGGGTCTCTGATATGAAGGTGGAACTCTGACATAAAAGGAGGGACTCTGATGTCAAGAGGGAAGGGGGGACTCTGATATGAAGGGGAAACTCTGATGTGATGGGGCGACCTCCGATGTAATGTGCCTCTGATCTGATGGAGGGACCTCTGATGTGAAGGGGGGCTCTGATGTGATGGAGGGACCTCTGATGTGAAGGGGGGCTCTGATGTGATGGAGGGACCTCTGATGTGAAGGGGGGCTCTGATGTGATGGGGGGACCTCTGATGTGAAGGGGGGCTCTGATGTGATGGAGGGACCTCTGATGTGAAGGGGGGCTCTGATGTGTTGTGGGGACCTCTGATGTGAAGGGGGGCTCTGATGTGATGGGGGGACCTCTGATGTGAAGGGGGGCTCTGATGTGATGGAGGGACCTCTGATGTGAAGGGGGCTCTGATGTGATGGAGGGACCTCTGATGTGAAGGGGGACCTCTGATGTGAAGGGGGGACCTCTGATGTGAAGGGGGGACCTCTGATGCGAAGGGGGGCTCTGATGTGAAGGGGGGACCTCTGATGCGAAGGGGGGCTCTGATGTGCTGGTAAGAGGCAGGCAATTGACCTTGTGGCCCCCGAGCTACTTTGCTACAAGCTGACACCAGAGTGTGGCCCTCAGAATTGCCCCACTGAGGGGTCACTGAGACAGGATAGCTTCTTGTGGAGACAGTGGTGTGATAATATGGAGGGTCAAGGTGGGTGACAAGCAAGAATAGAGTAGTCAGAAAAGCTGGGGCCCAGGCAGAGGTAGAAGCAGGCAAGAGAATTGTTGGAGTCCAGACAAAGGTCAAGGCAGGAGACAGACAAAGGTATAGTCAGAGTCCAGGCAGAGATCAGGGCAAGCAGCAGGCAAGATAATGGTCAGTGTCCAGGCAGAGATGGAGGCAGGCAGTTTATATTGAAGACACCTGGAATTAAAGGTAAGCTCTTGGGTCCTGAGCGATCACAAACATTCTATCATCATTTAAAGGCATAGTTCACCTTTACCATAAAACTACCTATGCAGATAAGGGACATCTGTAAGTAAAAGCAAACTGTACAGCTTTGACCATAGTTGGATAACACCCTTGCTATAGATGTAGGCCATTTGCGTACCTCCTGAAGCCTGACTGGAAAACTCCCTGGATGTTGTTAATGACATTGCTACGAGAGGTCTAGCCATTACTGCTCACCTCCGCCATCACAGGAGGGAGCTCTTTCTCTGATTCAAAGCTCCTCACATGCACTTTCTCTCCCATGAGGCAGTAGCTCTGAGCTCAGCATTTGACAGCTCACTCCTGTGATGGTGAAGGTGAGCGGTAACAGCTGGAAGTCTCTTAGCAACTTCCTTAGCAACGTCCTGGGAGTTTTCAACTCAGGCTTCATGAGGTACACCTATAGCAGGGGCATTATCCAACTTAGGTCTATAGACTATCTATAGATGCCCTTTATCTGTATAGACAAATATGTAGTAAAAGTCAACTAACCCTTTAAAATACCGAACGATGCAGCACACGCAGCATTGATCGAAAATACGGTCTATCAGAAGCGATCTAGTAAAAATGATCATCCGATTGATCTGAATTTCGATTTGTGTTCTGACGTACATGCTGATATTTTAATCAGAAGCGATCAATAAAAATTTCACCAGGGCCTATTGACTTGCGGAGTCGAAATTGATGAAGAGATCACTAAGTCGATCGATTGGAGGGTCTTTGTTTTTTTTTTTTATGATCCTTACTCAAATCAATCAATTTAGTCACATCGCATGGAAAAGTGATGGAATGGTCAGAGAGATATGGGTTAGGCCAGCGTTTTACAAGGATAAATACAATTATTCTCTACAGAAACGGTAAATGGGCTGAAGAGAAAAAGTGTGGTTGTTCATAGCAACCAGTCTTAACTTGCAATGCCACTGACTGTGTATATATATATATATATCTATATATATATATATATATATATATATATAGATATATATATATATATAGAGAGAGAGAGAGAGAGAGAGAGAGAGAGAGAGAGAGAGATATATCTATATATATATCTATATCTAGATATATATATATATATATATATATATATATATATATATATATATATATATATATATAATATTCTACAGGTTGCTATTGACAACACAAATCAACTACCTGCTCCAAGCAGCAGGTGTCAGCAGAGCGCGCTGTGTTCTTTCTGGTCGTCTATGTACATCACTCTATGGTTTCCCCGCGCTATCTCTTCCGGGCACAAGGTGTCAGAAGAGCGCGCTTTGTGCTTTCTGGTCGGCTACGTACATCACTCTATGGTTTCCCCGCGCTATCTCTTCCGGGCAATAGGTGTCAGCAGAGCGCGCCGTGTCCCTTCTGGCTTACGTTACTCTATAGTCCTGCCTTAGAAGAACGCAGTGCCTCCCCCCTGCCGGCAGGTGTCAGCAGAGCGCGCTGGGTACTGTCTGTCCGGCTGCTTGTCTTCAGTGGTGACCTGAGGCTGGAGTGAAGTTGGTGAGAATAAACAAGCAGAGAGGCCTGAGGAGTCCCAGGGGCCCCTGACTGCCAGCCCTGAACCCGAGAGGGGCCCCAGCACCTGCAGGTAACTCGTCCTGGACCCATTCTGCACCTTCAGTCATATTATCTATAGTCTGTAGGCACTTAGTTGTTGTGTAATGTGTATTCTATATTCTGTGTAATGCTATTCACTATATCTGTGTGTGTGTACAGGATATATCAGTATATATATGCTGTCTGACCTATTTTCAGCTGTTATTATAAATAATGCAGCAACTGAGATATATATATATATATATATATATATATATATATATATATATATATATATATATATATATATATATATGCGCATTACATGTATATTTGTAACATGGTATCAGTGGGAGGAATAGTGCCCCATCATTGGTATCAGTGGGAGGAATAGTGCCCCATCATTGGTATCAGTGGGAGGAATAGTGCCTTATTGTTGGTGTCAGTGGGAGGAATAGTGTCCCATCATTGGTGTCAGTGGGAGGAATAGTGTCCCATCATTGGTATCAGTGGGAGGAATAGTGCCCCAAAGACAATTTAAATAGAAGTGAAGGGCCGTGGTTTGGAGACCCCTGGTATAGTTGGTGTAGCATTTTCATGTGGCGCTGCGATTGGGTATATAGTATAGATATACAGTATCTCACAAAAGTGAGTACACCCCTAAGTGAAAATGTCCAAATTGGGCCCCAAAGTGTCAATGTTTTGTGTGGCCACCATTATTTTCCAGCACTGCCTTAACCCTCTTGGGCATGGAGGTCACCAGAGCTTCACAGGTTGGCACTGGAGTCCTCTTCTACTCCTCCATGACGACATCACAGAGCTGGTGGATGTTAGAGACCTTGTGCTCCTCCACCTTCCATTTGAGGATGTCCCACAGATGCTCAATAGGGTTTAGGTCTGGAGACATGCTTGGCCAGTCCATCACCTTTACCCTCAGCTTCTTTAGCAAGGCAGTGGTCATCTTGGAGGTGTGTTTGGGGTCGTTATCATGTTGGAATACTGCCCTGCGGCCCAGTCTCTGAAGAGAGGGGATCATGCTCTGCTTCAGTATATCACAGTACATGTTGGCATTCATGGTTCTCTCAATGAACTGTAGCTCCCCAGTGCCGGCAGCACTCATGCAGCCCCAGACCATGACACTCCCACCACCATGCTTGACTGTAGACAAGACACACTTGTCTTTGTACTCCTCACTTGGTTGCCGCCACACACGCTTGTCACCATCTGAACCAAATAAGTTTATCTTGGTCTCATCAGACCACAGGACATGGTTCCAGTAATTCATGTCCTTAGTCTGCTTGTCTTCAGCAAACTGTTTGTGGGCTTTCTTGTGTATCATCTTTAGAAGAGGCTTCCTTCTGGGACGACAGCCATGCAGACCAATTTGATGCAGTGTGCGGCGTATGGTCTGAGCACTGACAGGCTGACCCCCCACCCCTTCAACCTCTGCAGCAATGCTGGCAGCACTCATACGTCTATTTCCCAAAGACAACCTCTGGATATGACGCTGAACACGTGCACTCAACTGGTTTGGTGGACCATGGCGAGGCCTGTTCTGAGTGGATCCTGTCCTGTTATACCGCTGTATGGTCTTGGCCACCGTGCTGCAGCTCAGTTTCAGGGTCTTGGCAATCTTCTTATAGCCTAGGCCATCTTTATGTAGAGCAACAATTCTTTTTTTTTTCAGATCCTCAGAGAGTTCTTTGCCATGAGGTGCCATGTTGAACTTCCAGTGACCAGTATGAGAGAGTGAGAGCGATAACACCAAATTTAACACACCTGTTCCCATTCACACCTGAGACCTTGTAACACTAACGAGTCACATGACACCGGGGAGGGAAAATGGCTAATTGGGCCCAATTTGGACATTTTCACTTAGGGGTGTACTCACTTTTGTTGCCAGCAGTTTAGACATTAATGGCTGTGTGTTGAGTTATTTTGAGGGGACAGTAAATTTACACTGTTATACAAGCTGTACACTCACTACTTTACATTGTAGACAAGTGTCATTTCTTCAGTGTTGACACATGAAAAGATAGAAGAAAATATTTACAAAAATGTGAGGGGGGTACTCACTCCTGTGAGATACTGTGTGTGTGTGTGTGTGTATGTATATATATATATATATATATATATATATATATATATATATATATATATATATATATATATATATATATATATATATATATATATATATATATATATATATATATATATATATATATATATATATAAAATATATTTTTATTGTATATATTTAGTGATTTGGCAGCAAGTGGCATTGAGAACTTGTGGTCAAACCTTTTAAGATCCTTAAAAAACAAAACAAAAAAAACCCCTGAATCAATCACCTCCTGTCACATGACACCCATTTACCAGTCGATGTAAACACTAACTGAATGAGATTGTTTTTCCTGTGGGCACTGTGTACCATCTCCCGCTGGTCCCTTGCCCGCTGTTTGCAGCCACTTCCTGTCCACATGAACTCCAGCTACGTCTGCATTTCTCAAGTTGAGTCTCCTGATGGTGACAACACAGGCGCGCAGTTAGGAGAGGGGGGGACAGAGTGTTGCCCCCCCTATAAAAGGAAATGCCTGAACAAGGACCTCCATGGCGGGATCTCCAAATTTTGCAAGCTGCAGATTTAAAAACGACTAAAATTTCTTATAAGATTACATCACCGTGTTAAAAATTCTTCATATGTTAATGGTTGTGCTTACATAAATGTGGCAAAATTGATTTTAGATCTGTACCAATATATGGTGGGGGGTTGGGGGGGCACCTGGAGGGTCCAAAGTCTGCTGGTAAACCTGGCAGGATCCGTGTATTGTGTGTACCCAATGGGTGTGGGTCTGCAGAAGCTGTGTGCGTATTGATCACATGTCACCTCCGAGGTTATGGACAATTCTTTTATATTTATTATTGTATCATTGACTCTCCATTGTGTTTCTGTTTGCTCATAAAGAGACCTGAAGCTATTGTTTTTCAGGCCATAGCAGGAACTCGCAGGCTGTTGGCACCGTTTTTATTAGATCTGTTCACAGCAGACACTTCCCACCGGACAATGCTGTTAAAATGACTCTATTATTGCTGTCCATGGGAGGAATAGTGTCCCATCGTTGGTATCAGTGGGAGGAATAGTGCCCCATCGTTGGTATCAGTGGGGGGAATTGTGTCCCATCGTTGGTATCAGTGGGGGGAATAGTGTCCCATCATTGGTATCAGTGGAAGGAATAGTGCCCCATCGTTGGTATCAGTGGGAGGAATAGTGTCCCATCGTTGGTATCAGTGGGAGGAATAGTGTCCCATCGTTGGTATCAGTGGAAGGAATAGTGTCCCATCGTTGGTATCAGTGGGGGGAATAGTGTCCCATCGTTGGTATCGGTGGGGGGAATAGTGTCCCATCGTTGGTATCAGTGGGGGGAATAGTGTCCCATCGTTGGTATCAGTGGAAGGAATAGTGTCCCATCATTGGTATCAGTGGAAGGAATAGTGTCCCATCGTTGGTATCGGTGGGGGGAATAGTGTCCCATCATTGGTATCAGTGGAAGGAATAGTGTCCCATCGTTGGTATCGGTGGGGGGAATAGTGTCCCATCGTTGGTATCAGTGGAAGGAATAGTGTCCCATCATTGGTATCAGTGGGGGGAATAGTGTCCCATCGTTGGTATCGGTGGAAGGAATAGTGTCCCATCGTTGGTATCAGTGGAAGGAATAGTGTCCCATCATTGGTATCAGTGGAAGGAATAGTGTCCCATCGTTGGTATCAGTGGGGGGAATAGTGTCCCAGCGTTGGTATCAGTGGGGGGAATAGTGTCCCAGCGTTGGTGTCGGTGGGGGGAATAGTGTCCCATCATTGGTATCAGTGGGGGGAA
Organism: Aquarana catesbeiana; assembly: GCF_042186555.1. Taxonomy (NCBI): domain Eukaryota; kingdom Metazoa; phylum Chordata; class Amphibia; order Anura; family Ranidae; genus Aquarana; species Aquarana catesbeiana. Next base: position 237,714,460 of record NC_133336.1, read on the forward strand.
TAGTGTCCCATCGTTGGTATCGGTGGAAGGAATAGTGTCCCATCGTTGGTATCAGTGGAAGGAATAGTGTCCCATCGTTGGTATCAGTGGGGGGAATAGTGTCCCAGCGTTGGTATCAGTGGGGGGAATAGTGTCCCAGCGTTGGTGTCGGTGGGGGGAATAGTGTCCCATCATTGGTATCAGTGGGGGGAATAGTGTCCCATCGTTGGTATCGGTGGAAGGAATAGTGTCCCATCGTTGGTATCGGTGGGAGGAATAGTGTCCCATCGTTGGTATCAGTGGAAGGAATAGTGTCCCATCATTGGTATCAGTGGGGGGAATAGTGTCCCATCGTTGGTATCGGTGGAAGGAATAGTGCCCCATCGTTGGTATCAGTGGAAGGAATAGTGTCCCATCGTTGGTATCAGTGGGGGGAATAGTGTCCCAGCGTTGGTATCAGTGGGGGGAATAGTGTCCCAGCGTTGGTGTCGGTGGGAGCAATCATTCCCCTGTAGCGTCTTTACACCAAGCGCTGGAAATATTAGCTGATCATGTGACCGCTATAATTTGGCTGTCACAGTTGTCACATGATTGGAATCTGGCCCTCTTGGCTCCCTGTTATGAGCAGAGACAGAGAGCGGTCTGTTATATCTCCATCACTGTGCTGGGAGCGCGTAGAAAGCTCTGCAGCCAACGAAAACATATGTGCATCACATGGCCATTGAAGCCCACGCTCTTCCCTGACACACACGTGTTACATGGGCAGCCAGAGGAGAACATCGTTCCTCACTTCCTGGAGTCCACAGATCTCTGCTGGGGGTTTGGAATTTTGCTTCCTATGCATGTTGAAGCTGGCAACAGAGGAGTAGATGCTTAATGCATGCTCAGCGGTGCCTGGACTCGTGAAAGGGGATCGGGGGGGGGGGGGTCCTATGCTGCAATCATTGCATGCTCCAAAATAAAAGTTCAGGGAAGCGGCACAGGGGAAGCAGGAAGCTTCACTACTAAGCAGGTCAGTCTATTGGTCTTTTTTCACATTATTTTTCACATTATTTTTTATATATATATATATATATATATATATATATATATATATATATATATATATATATATATATATATATATATATATATATATATATATATATATATATATATATATATATATATATATAATAATTTATTTATTTTTTTTTTCGGGTTCACATACATTGTCCTCTGCCTCAACCGGCTGAAAAGATCCTTAGAGAACTCGGAGACTTCAGGACTCGGTATATTTGTATTGGGGGTTAAACAGTCAGCTGTAATGTGTGTTGTAATCAGGTGAAGGAATTTGCTCACTCCTCAGTTACGCAATCCTCAGTTGTTGCTACACAGCAACTTCTTCTTGCAGTCGGCATTTGACGTTTGCTGCAAAATCCGGCACAGATATCTCGGCACATCTGCAGGTTTTATCCAGGCCGGAGGGCTCCGGTGAATTCAGGTAAAGTTTATCTAAACCCGAGAACAAAAATGTAACACATTGCAGCCTGGGGGCTTGTTTACACTTGCTTCAAATTGTGGCACGTGACACTTTTTTTTTTTTTTTCTAGCACTGTAAATGCCAATCAAAGCTCCTCACTAAATAAAATGGTTTCTGTATAGTCCTGTTCACACATTGTGTTTGCTTTGCTTCAAAAATTATACTTTGGTGCTTCAAAGCGTCCTCCAAAGCCTCTATAGAAGTCTGACAACACGCGCTTACAGCGAAATCAATAGTGCACACTGTATCACCATATAATAAATTGTATATAAGTAGGATTTCGCGCAAGCACATAAAAATCAATGAAATAATCATACATAAATACTAACTAATGTGTCACGTGATCTGTGTACAACAACTAATTATAAATCCAATCCAAGTGTGTAATAGTGGTAAAATGGTGATAAAAGCACAAAAAAAGGAATGGCCACTAGCCTCCAGCCAAAAGGTGTATGGTGAAAACAATGATGCGATCAATCAGCTAAGTAAAGTGACTGCAGTGATGGTATTTCTGACTTTTCTTTATATTGGAGTGAATACAGCAGCTGAACTCGTTCCCCCTGTATATGTGCTCCCAATGCCCTTACCTCAAGGGGCTTAGGATAAAGCCCTATTGGGAATGCAGAGTGATTACAGCGCCTGCAGCTTTTGAGGGGCTTTTATTTAGCTTTACTTTTGTTTTGGAGGTATTGCAGGTATGAGATATCCCAGGATGCACTGGGAAATCGGCAAGCAAACCAGAAAGACCTCAGTAGTCGCTTCCGATTCATGTGTATGTATTGTGGAAGTGTCTGGTGCAGACGTGGCTCCTGGTGTGCAGCGCGGAGCAGCAGGAAGGTGAGTGGGGGGCAGGGCTGGAGTGAAGCAACTAGGATACGGAAGATGTGGTGTGCAACATGGATACGCAATAGTGGAAGGTGAACAGGATTGGAGAGAGAGGACTGAGCGGCAGAGGATCAGCAGAGCTGGGGGAATGGGAAGAAGAGATTAGCAGATGTCACACGTGGTAGCATGGGAGTAATATAGCAGGAGGTGATTGGGGGATTGGCACAGCGGGGGGGGGTAGTATTGAGCGGAGGATCGGCAGAGCTGGCGGGGTAGTACTGAGCGGGAGATCGGCACAGCGGTGGGGTTAGTATTGAGCGGAGGATCGGCAGAGCTGGGGGGGTCAGTACTGAGCGGGGGTTCGGCAGAGCTGGGGGGGTCAGTACTGAGCGGGGGTTCGGCAGAGCTGGGGGGGTTAGTACTGAGCGGGGGATCGGCAGAGCTGGGGGGGTCAGTACTGAGCGGGGGATCGGCAGAGCTGGGGGGGTCAGTACTGAGCGGGGGATCGGCAGAGCTGGGGGGGGTCAGTACTGAGCGGGGGATCGGCAGAGCTGGGGGGGTCAGTACTGAGCGGGGGATCGGCAGAGCTGGGGGGGTCAGTACTGAGCGGGGGATCGGCAGAGCTGGGGGGGTCAGTACTGAGCGGGGGATCGGCAGAGCTGGGGGGGTCAGTACTGAGCGGGGGATCGGCAGAGCTGGGGGGGTCAGTACTGAGCGGGGGATCGGCAGAGCTGGGGGGGGTCAGTACTGAGCGGGGGATCGGCAGAGCTGGGGGGGTCAGTACTGAGCGGGGGATCGGCAGAGCTGGGGGGGTCAGTACTGAGCGGGGGATCGGCAGAGCTGGGGGGGTCAGTACTGAGCGGGGGATCGGCAGAGCTGGGGGGGTCAGTACTGAGCGGGGGATCGGCAGAGCTGGGGGGGTCAGTACTGAGCGGGGGATCGGCAGAGCTGGGGGGTCAGTACTGAGCGGGAGCGGGGGGGTCAGTACTGAGCGGGAGCTAGGGGGTCAGTACTGAGCGGGAGCTGGGGGGTCAGTACTGAGCAGGAGCTGGGGGGTCAGTACTGAGCGGGAGCTGGGGGGTCATAACTGAGCGGGGGATCGTCAGAGCTGGGGGTCAGTTCTGAGCGGGGGATTGGCAGAGCTGGGGGGTTAGTACTGAGCGGGGGATTGGCAGAGCTGGGGGGGTTAGTACTGAGCGGGGGATTGGCAGAGCTTGGGGGGTTAGTACTGAGCGGGGGATCGGCAGAGCTGGGGGGGTTAGTACTGAGCGGGGGATCGGCAGAGCTGGGGGGTCAGTACTGAGCGGGAGCTGGGGGGTCAGTACTGAGCGGGAGCTGGGGGGTCAGTACTGAGCGGGAGCTGGGGGGTCAGTACTGAGCGGGAGCTGGGGGGTCAGTACTGAGCGGGAGCTGGGGGGTCAGTACTGAGCGGGGGATCGTCAGAGCTGGGGGTCAGTACTGAGCGGGGGATCGTCAGAGCTGGGGGTCAGTACTGAGCGGGGGATCGTCAGAGCTGGGGGGTCAGTACTGAGCGGGAGCTGGGGGGTCAGTACTGAGCGGGAGCTGGGGGGTCAGTACTGAGCGGGGGATCGGCAGAGCTGGGGGTCAGTACTGAGCGGGTGATCGGCAGAGCTGGGGGTCAGTACTGAGCGGGGGATCGGCAGAGCTGGGGGTCAGTACTGAGCGGGGGATCGGCAGAGCTGGGGGTCAGTACTGAGCGGGGGATCGGCAGAGCTGGGGGTCAGTACTGAGCGGGGGATCGGCAGAGCTGGGGGTCAGTACTGAGCGGGGGATCGGCAGAGCTGGGGGTCAGTACTGAGCGGGGGATCGGCAGAGCTGGGGGTCAGTACTGAGCGGGGGATCGGCAGAGCTGGGGGTCAGTACTGAGCGGGGGATCGGCAGAGCTGGGGGGTCAGTACTGAGCGGGAGCTGGGGGGTCAGTACTGAGCGGGAGCTGGGGGGTCAGTACTGAGCGGGGGATCGGGAGAGCTGGGGTCAGTACTGAGCGGGGGATCGGCAGAGCTGGGGGTCAGTACTGAGCGGGGGATCGGCAGAGCTGGGGGTCAGTACTGAGCGGGGGATCGGCAGAGCTGGGGGTCAGTACTGAGCGGGGGATCGGCAGAGCTGGGGGTCAGTACTGAGCGGGGGATCGGCAGAGCTGGGGGGGTTTAGTACTGAGCGGGGGATCGGCAGAGCTGGGGGGTCAGTACTGAGCGGGAGCTGGGGGGTCAGTACTGAGCGGGAGCTGGGGGGTCAGTACTGAGCGGGGGATCGGCAGAGCTGGGGGTCAGTACTGAGCGGGGGATCGGCAGAGCTGGGGGTCAGTACTGAGCGGGGGATCGGCAGAGCTGGGGGGGTTTAGTACTGAGCGGGGGATCGGCAGAGCTGGGGGATCAGTACTGAGCGGGGGATCGGCAGAGCTGGGGGGGGTCAGTACTGAGCGAGGGATCGGCAGAGCTGGGGGGGTTAGTACTGAGCGAGGGATCGGCAGAGCTGGGGGGGGTCAGTACTGAGCGGGGGATCGGCAGAGCTGGGGGTCAGTACTGAGCGGGGGATCGGCAGAGCTGGGGGTCAGTACTGAGCGGGGGATCGGCAGAGCTGGGGGTCAGTACTGAGCGGGGGATCGGCAGAGCTGGGGGGGTTTAGTACTGAGCGGGGGATCGTCAGAGCTGGGGGATCAGTACTGAGCGGGGGATCGGCAGAGCTGGGGGGGGTCAGTACTGAGCGAGGGATCGGCAGAGCTGGGGGGGTTAGTACTGAGCGAGGGATCGGCAGAGCTGGGGGGGGTCAGTACTGAGCGGGGGATCGGCAGAGCTGGGGGGTTAGTACTGAGCGGGGGATTGGCAGAGCTGGGGGGGTTAGTACTGAGCGGGGGATTGGCAGAGCTGGGGGGGTTAGTACCGAGCGGGGGATTGGCAGAGCTGGGGGGGTCAGTACCGGGCGGGGGCTTGGCAGAGCTGGGGGGTTTAGTACTGAGCGGGGGATGTACTGAGCGGGGGGTCAGTACCGGGCGGGGGCTTGGCAGAGCTGGGGGTTAGTACTGAGCTGGGGTTCTCCTAGGCCCCTTTTAAACAGACAGACAACACACACGGTATTTGCCAAGCTTTATTAAATCTTCAAAAACACATAAAAAAAAGCATGTTGAAATGGTAGGTGCATTAATGTTTGTTAAAGTCAAAACAAGTGTAAACAAGTCCTAACAGTCATTAGATGTAGTGGCTGCTTTTGTATTTTTATTTTAATTCAAGCTTACTTCTCTTTTTCACCTGATGATCCTGCCAGTAACACACTTCCTGTCTTAGGTGACAACACACGCTCACTGTGCTGCATCCATAAGTAAGCTCTGGTGTTCGGAGTGAAACACGTTGGGGGCGTGGCCTGGCGAGGTTCCAGGCTGAGATTGCCATTCACTATCATACAGCAGGTTGTGACTTGCTGTGCACTTCCTGGGACACATCTATGGAGCGTTGTCACCCTAGGACAGGAAGTATGTTAGGACTTTCCTCTCCATCTTTTACAGTGGAAAAGTGTGTTTTTTTTATTTTTTTTTTTTTTTTTATGTACACAGGGGATTAGGGCAGGGCTGATAGCATTTGACAGGTTTTGCAATTTTTCGTGAAATTTTGCTTAGCGCAATTTTTGGGGAAAAAAAAAATACACTTTTTTTGAATTTTAAATGCAAAAAAATACGTAACATAATAAATATATATTAATTTTATTTATTTTTTTTTTTGTAAAATTATAAAGGACAATGTGTACCCCAAGTAAATAGATACCAAACATGTCACACTTTAAAATTGCACACGCCGTGCCACTGAGACAATTGGCGCAGAATTTACTGTCCATAGGTGACGCTTTAACCCCGGAAGGATTTACCCCCTTCCTGGCCAGGCCATTTTTTTGCAATACGGCACTGCGTCACTTTAACTGACAATTGCACGGTCGTGCGACGCTGTACCCAGATAAAATTGATGTCCGTTCCCCCCCCTAAATAGAGCTTTTTTTTTTTTTTTTTTTCTGCGCTATAAACAAAAAAAAAGCGACAATTTTGAGGGGAAAAAAAAATATATATATATTTATTTTTTATGTTATTTTTTTTTTTACTTTCTGCTATTAAACATTTCCAAAAAATTCATCAGTTTAGACCAATATATATTCTGCTCTATCTTTAAAATGTTTTTTTTTTTTTTTTGATCACTTTTATTGGTGTAAGTAAACATCCCGTATGACAGCAATAGGCACGAGACTGGTATTCTTTATGGAGGGATCTGGGGTCTATAAAACCCCGAAATTCCTCCTCTGCCTTTTGGAAGCATTCAAAACGCCAAAATCTGCTTTTTTTTTTTTTTTTTTTTTTTTTTTTTTTTACTACTTTTTCAATTTTCAAAAAAAATTGTGCAGCTGAAACCTGGGCAAACCGGAAGTGGATGTCATGTCCTCGCTACTGGGATACCATAGCGAAAAGCCGATCAAAGCCAATCCTGGCTTTGTATGGGTCTCTGACTAGCTGGCGGACGCGCCGGCTTGTAGCTTGTTTTTCCGGGTGGGACAGAACGGGCAGTGGGGGATCCCTTGTTATCCGCTTCGATCGATATTACAAGAGAGCCGACCGTCGGCTCTAAAAAACAAAAAAAAAATGGTGCCATGGTGATGCCTGCAGCTACAAGGTACAGGTACAATCACTTGACGTTAAAGCAGAGTTCCAGCCTGTAAACAAACACCAAAAAAAAATAAAAAAAATTAAAGTCAGCAGCTGTAGCTGCTGACTGTTATTATAAGGACACTGAACTGTCTGTGGATCCTGTGATGTCGGCTCCCCGAACGTGTTTCGTCCATCATTTGGGTGCAGGCATCGGCATTGCAAGTAAGGGGAAACCAGCCTGAAGCCCTCGGGCTTCAAGGCCCATTTCCTACTGCAAGTCGCTCTGCGCTTTCCTGAATGGTTCCGTCGTCTTCTGGGACACACACAGGTCCCAGAAGGCAGCGGGGGGGGGAGGGGGAAGTAGGAAGTGCTGGACACGACGCAGATTGCCGTGCAGTGATCTTACCAGAAAGTGGGAGGGTGCGAACAAGTGGCGCTTCCCTTTTTGGGTGGAGCTCCGCTTTAAATGACGTACTAGGTACCTGATTTGGCAGTAAGTGGTTAACCGCTTTGGCGACCAGCCACCATCATTATACTGCGACAGGTCGGCTCTCCTGCGCAAACCGCCGTGGGAGTTTGTCGGGCTTTACATAGGAGATAGCGGGAGCGTGCCTGTTGGTCTGGCGGGCTCCATGTCGGCCCGGAGACCCGCGATCGCGGTGTACAGAGGCAGAACGCCTATGTAAACAAGGCGATGTCCCCGCTCTGCCAGATGACATGTCAGGAGATCTTCTGTTCCCAGTGATCTGTCATGTTCATGGCAGCCTATTCCCCCCCCCCCCCCCCCTCTAAAGTTAGAACACGCTGAGGGAACACACTTAACCCCTTGATCGCCCCCTAGTGTTAACCCCTTCCTTGCCAGTGTCATTTTTACATTGAGTGCATTTTTATAGCACTGATCACTGTAATAATGTCATTGGTCCCCAAAAAGTGTCATTTTTGCCGCAATGTCGCAGTGCTGCTAAAAATCGCAGATCATCGCCATTACCAGTAAAAACAATTAAAAAAAAAAAAAAAAAAAAAATCCCTAAATCTATCCCATAGTTTGTAGACGCTAAAAATTTTGCACAAACCAATCAATATACACTTATTGGCATTTTTATCAGAAATATGTAGAAAAATATATATCGGTAAAAGCTGATGAATACAATTATTTTTTGGGGGGGGGGATATTTGTATTATGGCAAAAAAATCTTTTTTTTTTTTTTTTTTTTTTCTTCAAAATTGTCGCTCTTTTTTTGTTTTATAGCGCAAAAAATAATAAAACAAATAAATAATAAATTTGATCACCACAAAGGTGATCAAATACCACCAAAAGAAAGCTCTATTTGTGGGGAAAAAAAGGACATCAATTTTGTTTGGGTACAGCGTCGCACGACCACGCAATTGTCGGTTAAAATAATGCAGTGCCATATCGCAAAAAAATGGCCTGGTCATTAAGGGGGGCAAATCCTTCCGGGGGCTGAAGTTGTTAATTTCCCATAACACCCTACAGACCAGGTGACCTATAAGAGGAGAGGAGGCAGAAAGCAGAAGTGAGTGCCATTGAGCGTACTTCAATAGGGCGGCTGATCTAGAAGTAAGGAGGCGGGGCTGTGACACACAATTTATCACCTGCTTGGGTAATGGAGTCACACTGAAGGGTTGAGCTGACCTATGACATGGAGAGCAGTGATGGGAGAAAGGACTGGCTGAGCCATATTACAGGTATACCACGCCCGTAATCACCGCCAATAAAGAGGTTTTACTTTTTAGATTGGAGATTATAATGACATAAAACCTCAGTTTGTCATAAATAACTTTGTATTAGAGGGGAACCACCATGTGTGTGTGTGTGTGGTGGTTTTTTTTTTTTTTTTTTTTTTGTTTTTTTGGTTGTTGATGGTTGTTGGTTGTGGTTTTTGTTTTTATGCTTTTAATGTATAACTTTGTATTTGTTCTGTCTTCTCTTCACCTTTTTACAAAGAAACAAAAGCTTTACAGAAATAATTTTATTAATTTGTAAAACCTCTCATATAACTTTTACCGGGGGGGGGGGGGGGGTTACTTAAACTGGTGCAAATCTGCATATTAACCAATCGGCTTCCAGGTTTTATTGTCAAAGCTTAATTCAACAAGCTGAAGTTAGAAGCTGATTGGTTACTAAGCACAGCTGCCCCCAGATTCTGAGTGCTCCAATTTTAGTAACGCTCCCCCACCATGTTCATGTCATTTTTAAATATGCAGCTTACATTTTAATATCCCCAGTGATCCTGCCTTGAATGTCCTCGTTCAGTCACTTCCTGTTATAGGGTGACGACTCTCTGTCCCCAGTTGCTCTCTTGCAGTGTCGCTCCCTCACATGGACTTCTTCTGATGGAGATTACAGGCTGCTGTTTAATAAACACAGTTTATTAGGTAGGTTTGGTCCTCCAGAGTAACCATCAAGAACCCGCCCTGGGAAATGCGTCGCAGCCATCGCCAGAGTGCATTGTAGACGGATGTGGATGCCAAATGAGCCGCAGGAGATCAGC